>NW_027315575.1:300000-588137 GCF_039878825.1 Excalfactoria chinensis
TGAAAATGTTGAAGTGAATGCCAGCAGCAGTGAATGTGAGTGGCTGGGCTGGACTGTGCAAGTGTAGAGCAAGAGGAAGAGGAGAATGGGAGGTGATAATTGAAGAAAACACACTTTTCAGCTGCTAATCATTTAAAAGTAATGCAGGGCGCCAAGGTGAGAACTGCTTGTTGGTAAAACAAACTAAACAGAGCTTGGAGGTTTGGAACTAAGACTTGGGTAAAATATGGGGAAAATCAGTGTTAGAAGCCCAAAATACTTTTCTTCCTGCCAAATCCACAGGCATGTGCAAAAAGCAGGGTTAATATTTATTGTCACATGTCCATCAGCATGCTCTGATTTTGTGTCTCGTAGAGCATTTTAAGTAATCTTCAATGAGATTAAAAAAAAGTCAAGATGAGTTAAAGTTGGCGTAACAGATCTGCATCATTAAAAATTAGAGCTGTCTGAAGGAATAGAGCAATGCTGTTGCTTTCCATTTTCTAAAAACCTTTAAGACACGTGATCTCCTAAAATGCTTTCTAATGGCAGTTGTCTGATAATGCCCCATCTTTTTGACTGAATTAATTTTAGTTCTCATTTATGACATATAGGATGGTGCATCTTAGGTTTTCTGCAGATCAACAGGGAAGGGAAAAAACCACTATAGTTTATTTTAACAAACAACAGAACAGCACCACCACAAAGAAAACGCACAGAAATAAAGCAACAGCAGAATTCTGTCACTTAAAGAAGTAACTCTTAATACCTCACAGTAATATATAGAGACAGAGGGCCATCTGGCAACCACGGCTACACAGATTCGATTAAACAGCACGTCTTACACCTGACTGAAAAGCTTCATCCCTACCAGGCATTCTTAATATTGTTTCTCCTGAGGGATAATAAGGATTCTAGTGCAGTGGAAGAGCTCCAGAGTGATATGTATCTTGTCTCAGAAGAAAGCAAGGATGTTGTGTGAAGGATATTCCAGTGCCTACTTTCATGAAGATCTGCATGCTCATTGCTCGATGTGGGGAACTTGAATAACAGATTTCTGTTACGTTTTTATTTCCCTGGAAAATGATGGTAGTGAATGATGATCGTAGATGTCCGGAGGAAGAAGAACAGACATTCCTTTTAACACTGGTGAAATCCTTGCTGACTCAGGAGGGGTTCGATACATCTGCTTTGCAGGAACAGACCTTCAGAACCATTACTACCAGCACCGATACTTATCAGCCCAGTGACATCTGGTGGAACCAGCCTGACTGAAGTGGAGAGGTAAATACTTTATTTTTGACTTTAAATGTACATTAGAGTAGGAGTATTCCTCAATGCAAGGTAACTGAATTATTTCAACATTACGGTTGGAATGAAATCTATTCAGCTTGGAAGAAGGGGGGAAAATCAAAGGAAAATATTCTGAAGTACAGTAAGTGCTGCAATTCTTTTAAAAGTCCTGCTATCTCTATGTAAGTTCTCAGGTAAAAAAGCAGGTGTGATGCTCCAGCAGTGCAGAGGGCTTTGTCCTTGTACAAGAACATCTGGTATGGTAAATTTAAACTTGTAAATGCAAATTGCAACTAACCTAAATGCATGGTACAGCACAGTTTAATGCTTGTCGTTATCCCGAGTGGTCCTGTCTGCAACTAACTTAAAAGTAAAAAGAAATGTTTCCTGTAACTCCTAATGCCCATTTCATGGTTTCTGCTATAAACTAAATGTGCTATGTTACATAGCTGGCTATTAATTTAATCATGGTTTGTATTCGTTGTCAGAGCAATGCTGGATTTATTCTACTTGTGAATTTCAGGAGATTTTTGGACTGAACCTGTTACTGTCTGCTTAGCAAATATTTTCCCTGCTGGAGAGTGCTAATAACTGAAGGTGTTCATGTTACTGTGCTGTAACACAGTTCCCTTTTTAGTCTTTGTTGGTCTTTTCAAAAGTACATGCGCTGTTTAATCAGTCTCTGAAGAAATCAACAGAAGGAAAGCAGAATTCCCGACAGTACAGTTTTTCAATCAGCTGAGCCTTCGGAGGGTTTGGAGATGTACTTCTTGGTTCTGAAGTGAACTTGAAAGAGAGATGGTGGAATTGTAAGCAGCTGGATGACTTCACTGAGCTCTGTTGTGTGCTGTAAAGATTGGGGGTGCGGCTGTACAACTGAATTTCTCCAGCTCTTTCCATACAATGTCTGTAAGATTTTACAGACTTTAAAAGTAGATTGTGAATTCTCTAGTCTTAGCGGTGGTTTTGAACAACAAAATGACAAAAAACTGAAAAGAAAAAAAAAAGCCTCATCTTTTAAGCCATTTTAATATTATGCTCATTTTTGGACTACGGTGTTATCAATGAAAGGGAATCACTGAAGTTCTTTAATGACTCTCAACTCTTTTACAGGTAATCCTTTCCAAATAAAAGGGGCTTCAACAAATACAAATGTTCTTACTGCTGCCCTGCTGCCTGAGCCTATTACAGCAGGAGATGAGAGAAGCCAGTGTGAAACTTGAGAGAATTCAGGGAAAGCATCGTTTCACAATGTAGCGTCCAGCCAAGAGGAGGTGATGTGCAGGTTAACCTCCAGCAGGAAAACAGAAATAGGTGAACAAGGAAAAGCGGAGATAAACACGAAGCAGCACAGTTGGAATGTACTGAAAGCCAAACAGAATCTTCTAAAGCTCCATTACTCAGGTATTGACAGAATGTTTCTGTCAGCCTTTTCTGTCAGATGTTTTTTCCATACTGAGTCATTGATATCCTCTTTCCAGTTAATACTACAAGAGCAGCACTGCCCTCCTCTGTGACCTGTAAGAATTATAGGTCTGTCCTCAGAAATTGAAAAGGATTAAACTGTCTCCTTTGAAATTTGGAGTGTTTTAGACATTAAATAGGCAGATTGACCAAGGGATGATGCTACTGATGTACGACCTGTTTAGGCACTGACAGATGCCCCTTCTGATACAGACATCCGTGAGGCCGTAAGACAGACTTGGGGTCATTGTTTTTCCTAGCTCAGTCTAATGCTTAGATATGCACCCATCCATTTGTTACGATTTTCGGCCTCCTGCCAATAAGATTTGGTTTTGATGCAGTACTCGCCATGTTTCTACAAGTACTAATTTTGTCTTTTCCCCATGGGACTTTCTAGCCTGACAGCTCAGAGGATATTGTTCTGATCTGTCCATCCAGCTGTTTGAATTATGTTTTCTTGTTTTAATATACCATTCTACAGTATTTAAATGCTTTAGTTTCTTCTCTCTGTTGTACTTGTGCACACTGTTTCTGACTGTTATTTGTATCTGGTATATCTGCAGCAGCTGGGAAACGATGAATTGAAATGAAGAATCCTTGCTTTGATACAGTTTGTACCTCCTCTATCCTTACTTCATTGCTGTGCCTTCTGATGTTACATTATGTTTATATTATATGGTGTTATATTGTTTTTCCCCACTGATGACGTGACGTGTGCTCTTCTGAGTTCTTCCTGCAGGTCTGTGTCTCTGTTCCTCTCAGAAACCGTTCTGAACATCTGGTAGTTACAGGCTCTAGTTCAGAGACGAGTTACATATTCTTGTGCTCAAGGGTGGAGGTTGTTCAGTGTTCCTTTAACGCTTCATAAACTCCCATGTGCCAGAATAGTCAGTAACAATCCATTGGGATTTTTATCTTTAATTTGCAGAAAAAGCAGCTCTGAACTTGCAGAAGAAATGCAAAGGAGGAGAGGAGAGATCCCAAACCCACAGATGGGGACCACAAAGCAAAGTCTGAAGGAAACAACTCCGTCTAATAAGGATGATGGAGAATCTTGTTCCTTTCCCTCTAGAAGCACATCGTCATTTGTGGAGTATGACAACGTAGCTGCTGATGCTGTAGTTATGGTATGTTTGCTTCTGAATGTCTTTGCATTTCTGAGCTGTGAGAAACAACGAATTAGTCGCTTCCAGGTGAGCAGGGGGGCATGCTGTGTTCAGGTTCTGAGAGACTGATCTGCTGCAGGAAATGGTTTCTGACTGGTGCATGTCTAGGAAACTTAAAGGGGAAACAAAGCAGCCTTCTCTGTGCACGTCTATCTATGAGCATTTTGGGTTCTCGGGAAGTTGTAGCCCATTTTTCTACTTGTGCAGAAGTTGCAGAAGGTTTGCATCTACGTATGCTTATACTTGCTTGCAAATGCGCTCTGTTATGAGTAGCCTTTTCTTTTTCTATTAGGCTCCACATAATGAACCATCCAAGAAACCTCCTCATTGTGCTGAAGATCAAGAGAAGGAAGAGGAGCCAACCAAAAGCTCAGAGTATTTTTTCAGTGACATCTTCATGGAAGTAGATGACCCAGAATAGTGAACTGGCTTTATAAAAATGTTGGGATCTTTGTGCAACTAAATAAAAAGCTATTATTTTTTAGGAAAATGTTGATTGTTTTCATATTAACTATGCCAAATTTAGCATCAATTACTGTTAGTAACTTCCATAAGGATGGAATCATTTTCTTCTACATGGATGTTTTCAGAACGTGGACATAAGCTAAACAACTCCATTGGTGTCATTGGACCAGAACAGTGGCTGCAGGATTAATTTTCACTTGTTTGGATTTTGATAATAAGTGCACATTGTCTTCCAGAAAAGTGCAATGCAAACAATGCTTATTCTTGTGACGAGCTGCTCCTTTGGATTTAATGCTGAAGACTGCGGTACTGGTTGTACAAGTTCTTTACTTCTTTTTGTGAAGTATGCTGTATTAGTGTGTTAGGAAGAAAAAACGAACCTTTTATTTGCAGAGTAATCTCTGTAGATCAGGCTGCAAACAAGGAAAGTACTGTCATAAACACATAGTTCTGTTCAGCACTGCGGGTATTTTTATTAGCATCTCCAAATTATGTATTTTTGTATTGAAGAAGACTTGCATAAACTAAAAGACCCTAGCCTGAAAAGCCCAATGACTTTAGCTCCTTTAAAATGTATAGAGGAAAAACCTGGATAACATTTCATTTATACAATGATAGTCTTTGGAACTGTCCCATTGGAGTGATAGGAAGAGTTAATGTTTCTCAGTATAAATGCCAGTTTCCTTCTGTTGCGATTCAACCCAGCAGGAAGCTCAGCACCACACAAAGTGGGATGAAGGAGAACAGAAGTTGTGGGTTGAGATAAAAACAGTTTTCTAAGACAGAAAAGGAGAACGAAGACAAACATGCGATAACATCAACATCTCTACAGCGCAACTACTTATCGCTCAACACCCAGCTAACAATACAGCTGCCTGCTGACTGATGCCCTGCTAGCAACTCAAGGTCTCACTGCGTGCCAACTGATGCCCTGCCAACTGCAAGCAGCAGCCCCTGCCCACATCTTTACAGCCTTCTGCATCATGTCGTGTGGTGTGGAATAAAGCCCTTGCTTCGTCCAGACCAGCTGTCCCGGCTCCATCCCGTGTGGTGGCGCTTCCCGACTGAGCCGTGGGACTGCAACCATCTCTCAGCAAGAACCACATTTGTGCTGTCAGCGTTGTCTCAGCTGGAACCAGGACAAATTCTGCATTGAAAACAAAGGGGTCAGATGCTGCTGCTGCTTCTTTCTGCACGTAGGTGTGTGTGTCTGCAGGGATGTCCTTTGTTGCACTTATTCAGAGCAGCGCAAACAACTGAATCTAACCACAGTGAGCTTGCTTGAAGGATTTGCTACTTGGAGGCAGCTGTATTTGAAGCATTTTCCTCGTGTTTCAGGTCTGCTTGCTCGGAAGAGCTGTGCGCCGGGATGTGGACGGGAGTCGTGCCGGCTGTCTAATGGCCGGCGTGCTTTCTGTTTGCAAGGAAGCTGTGGCGTCGTGTAGGTGTAAATGGTGTGAATAAAGTCTGTTCTCCGAGCTGCGTCCGTCCCGCTGTGTCTCCCTTTCCTGGCGCGGGTGGCGGCCCGGCCCCTCCGTGCATTGGCTGCGTTGTGGGGAGTGCTGTGCCCGGTGCCGTGCCGCCGTGCGCCGCCGTGCCGCCGTGCGCCGCCGTGCCGCCGTGCGCCGCCGTGCCGCCGTGCGCCGCCGTGCCGCCGTGCGCCGCCGTGCCGCCGTGCGCCGCCGTGCCGCCGTGCGCCGCCGTGCCGCCGTGCGCCGCCGTGCCGCCGTGCGCCGCCGTGCCGCCGTGCGCCGCCGTGCCGCCGTGCGCCGCCGTGCCGCCGTGCGCCGCCGTGCCGCCGTGCGCCGCCGTGCCGCCGTGCGCCGCCGTGCCGCCGTGCGCCGCCGTGCCGCCGTGCGCCGCCGTGCCGCCGTGCGCCGCCGTGCCGCCGTGCGCCGCCGTGCCGCCGTGCGCCGCCGTGCCGCCGTGCGCCGCCGTGCCGCCGTGCGCCGCCGTGCCGCCGTGCGCCGCCGTGCCGCCGTGCGCCGCCGTGCCGCCGTGCGCCGCCGTGCCGCCGTGCGCCGCCGTGCCGCCGTGCGCCGCCGTGCCGCCGTGCGCCGCCGTGCCGCCGTGCGCCGCCGTGCCGCCGTGCGCCGCCGTGCCGCCGTGCGCCGCCGTGCCGCCGTGCGCCGCCGTGCCGCCGTGCGCCGCCGTGCCGCCGTGCGCCGCCGTGCCGCCGCGCTCCCCCCTCTAGCAGGTAGGCTGGGCCGTGCCGCCCGGCTCCCCTCCGGCCGCCTTAGCGCCCGAGCGCTGCTCCTCGGCGTCCCCGAGTGAACCCTCCGGCGCTGTGCGGAGCCACCCGCAGCCGCCGTGCCTCGTTCGGGGAGTCGGCGCACCGCCACCTGCTGCCGCCTCCTCTGTGCGGCAAATCTCCGCTGCTGATGCTTCGTGCGGGATGAGCTTCAAGGGTTACAGGAACTGCTCTGGGACTCCTGTATGCATATATATATACGTGCCACGGTTGGCTATAGGGGTGTGTTTAGGTACACGTATGTAAACATGTGGAATAGCAAGTCATACGTGCGCATGTGTTTGCATCTGCAAACAAACAAGCACAAAAGCAGCAGCTGAATAAATGCATTTACTCTGCTAAGCTGTCGGTGGGTTTGCGTTGGTGTGAGCACCTTTCAATCTCAACATCCAAATAACTCTCTGTAGAACACTTTATTTTCACTTCCATTTTTAGCTGCCGTGTATTTGGGCAGCAGTTTGCAATGAGACTCAAGACAGGGAAGGTGGCTCTGTTCCACGAGCCCACCTGTGTGCGGTGGGAGCGCATTTACAGGCACGAAGGGCTGTGAGGTGTTCAGCAGTCGGAGACAAGAATCACGTGCAGGGAGTAACAGTGCAAACACGAGAGTGCGTGGCAGTGTGTGATGAAGGTCTGGCCGTCTGTTTGCTGTTGGCCCTTCTGGATGTCAGGACAGCCAGACAGGTTGTCCTTCATCATGTGCACTGTGCTCTAAGGATTGGCTCTTACGGCTGCTTTGGTTGGGCAGCAGTAATTCACTGCGCTCATTAGGATCTCAGCATCAGTCTGTAACTTCCACTTCTTGGTCCTGCTTTGAGTTCCTAGGAGCCCTCGCACTAAGAGCAGACTTTTATAGACCCGACTGGTGCAGAGGCAGCTTTACAGGAGGAAAGTGTGTCCGTTCGCTTGCGTTCTGGGCATTAATTAATGAAGGGGCCACAAAGATACAGCGCAACTGACAGGTTCAATCCTGCATGGAGCCATTTCTGCCTGTGTTCCAAACCTATTTTGTCCTATTTCCAGGTGAATATTTACTGCCAGCAGTGTGAGGAGAAGCCGAGTGTGCTCAGAGGAAACAGGCTGACTGAATAAGGGGGGACAGTGCCATCTGTGTGCAGTGCTGGAAGGTGGGCCAGCTGCCGCTCAGACACACAGTAACACAGAGTGCTGTGACAGAGTTGGACAGGGATGGACTTTCACAGGACAGCAGCTCTAAGTGCTCTTGTGAGGGACTGAGATCAGGGTTTTTCTCAGGTGTGTGACTGCAGTCGCTGTTCAGTCCATCACAGGGTGATGCAGTCAGACTCCTGGGGCTGAGGGGCAAGAAGGGCTTCCTTGACAAAGTCCTGGGCAACCAAAACGCTTTGAATGCAGAGCGCCTGTGCATGTGTTTTCATGCCGTTTGCCCTTCACATTGTGGTGCCTCTCTGTGGTTCAGAGCTAAGCAAACCAACCTGCAGCACTTGCTACTTCCTAGGGTGACCCTAATCCTACCTGTTCACCTGTTGGATATTAAGTCTCCAGGTTCGGGGGTTTGTTTGTCTTTTGGATTAGGCTTTCCTATCTCCTAAATGAGAATTAGACAGGACTGATTTTTCTCACGCTGCAGTTAATGCATCTTGCAATGCACGCTGCACTTATACTTTGCAAAGAAGTTACATAGGTCATTAACCTTCCAGCACAGGAGGCACAGCAGCACTTCATTTGAGTACCCAGGATTTATTTTGCAAAGTTCCATTTGTGAAAGGCAAACAAAATGCACAGCAGTAAGTTAACAAAACCTGAAAAACAGAGTTTGAACATCAGAAATTGCTGCAGTCAAAGCCATCTGAGAATCCAAGTCTCCAGGAAACAAGTAAAGCAAATCCTCTCCAGGACTGTGCCCTGGGGGCTGCATTGGTGCAATGGCTGTCAAGCTTGAGGCTATTCTGCGGCGCAGAAGCAGGCAGTGGTATGAGCTGTGCTTTCCTGCCAGCTGTGCTGAAGCTGGGATTGACGTTTCAATCTCTTGCAGGTAGGAGACTTGGTGAGCATTATTGCTATGCCACCAAAGGAGCTGAGCCCCTGGTGGAGAGGCAAGCGTGGCTTTCAGGTAGGCACACGCTTCTGACTAGAGAGCCCAACTTCAGTAGAGTCTGGAATCTCAGCTTGGAGCTGCTCTGCCTGCACAGGATGGCTTCCGGATGCAAACGGTTGCCCTGTGTCGGTGTCAGAGGACCTTCCCTTTGGCTCTGGGCTGGGGCTAATGCCCAGCTGTCTTTTTGTTCTTGTTACAGGTTGGATCTTTCCCTGGTGAGTGCGTGGAACTCATCAGCGGAAAAGTTCCCGAGTCCCTGGTCGCTTCATTGCCAAAGCCAGGTACACATGTTACATTTGACAATGCGGGTTAGTAAAATGGGGTCAGAGCGTGGCTTTCAGGGGGTTGGTTAATGCCCGAGTTGAGCAAGATTAGCAAGGATGACTGCATTAAGGTCCATGGGAACACGGAGAGATCTGGCCCAATCCCACTGTGTTTATTCCTGGGCTTGGGGAAGTCACAGAATCCTCCTGGAATGGCTTGGGATTGGAAGGTGCCTAAAGGATCATCCTCAGGCTCCAAGGCCCCTGCCTCAGTCTGGGTGGCCAGCCTCTGCATTTTGTAGGAGACGAGAGCAGGGATGGGGAAAATCCGTTCCTGCGTGTCCTTGTTGGGAATGTTCTTCCCATTGTTACGTGCTCTGCCTCATCCAACCGATCCAAGCCTGAAACGAACTGGTTTCTCTGTTTTG
Organism: Excalfactoria chinensis; assembly: GCF_039878825.1. Classification (NCBI taxonomy): domain Eukaryota; kingdom Metazoa; phylum Chordata; class Aves; order Galliformes; family Phasianidae; genus Excalfactoria; species Excalfactoria chinensis. The sequence continues at coordinate 309,387 of NW_027315575.1, forward strand.
TTGCGCAGTGCCGAAGAAACGGGGCAAGCTCCCACCCTTCCTTCGCTCGGTGGTGAAGGCCCGCCCCAGGAGATCGGAGCAGCCGGAGCCGGAGAAGGAAGGGGTGTTTGGGTGTGACCTGGGGGAGCACCTTCTCCGCTCTGGCCGTGATGGTAAGGAACAGCCCATTGCTGAGATCTTCCTCGGTTGGGCATCTGAAGATGATAGGTCGTGGCATTTCTGGAAAGCCAGGAAGACATCTCTGTGCAGTTTCCTCACAGCTGTCTCTGCCAGCTTTCTCCTCTAAGGAGGAAGCAAGCAGTGGCCCGTCTGGGCTTAGTTGAATGGGATGGGAGAAGAGCACGGCCTGAAGCAGAACTTGAGTAAGAAGCTGAGCTAACCGCTGGCTCTTGTTCTGTAGTCCCCCAGGTCCTGCAGAGCTGCGCCGAGTTCATAGAGCAGCATGGCGTGGTGCGGGGGATCTACCGCCTGTCCGGCGTGGCGTCCAGGATCCAGCGCCTACGGTAAGAGTGCTGCGACTGACACAGCTGTCAGCAGGGGCACGTGCCATGCTGCGGGCGTTCAGAGGAAGCCCTTCCTTGTCTTGACTGTATTTGGTGTGGCTTTGGACTTGCTTTCCTCTTTCTCAAAGCCCTCTGCCCAATCCTGTGTCCTTCTCTGCAGCCATGAATTTGAGTCGGAGCAGGTTCCCGAGCTCAGCGTCCGTGACATTCACAGCGTGAGCTCCCTGTGCAAGATGTACTTCAGGGAGCTCCCAAACCCTCTGCTGACCGAGCAGCTGTATGACAAGTTCTCGGTAAGCTCAGGGCAATGTCTTGGAAATGACACGTACCTCTTCCCTGGGCATCGTGGCTGATGGTTGCAGCAGTGCCCCAGCTCCGAGGTCTTATTTCTGTTAGCCCCACGAGGCATGTCTTTGCCACCTCCTGCCTCTGGCTGATGCCACTTCTGGTGGTGCCAGGAGGTGCTTACTTAAACTATACACGACGCTTGCGAGAATTCCCTTCCCTTTGCTATTCCCGCCTGGTGTCTGAATCCCTTCCTGCCTTTTTCCAGGACGCTGTTTGCGCAGCTACAGAGGAGGAGCGGCTGCTCAGCATGCAGGACGCCATCCAGCAGCTGCCCGCTCCTCACTACAGGTCAGTGCTGCGCTCGGTCTGCTGAGCTCAGCCCTGCTGCCTTTCAGAGGGCCATGATGCGATTCCAGGTGTTGCCTCACGCTGGCAGCATCATGCCTGTGCACGCTGAAGCGGCTGAAGGCTGCGTCGGGTTGGTTGACTGGGTCAGTTCCTTGGCATGGGGGCACGGTTGGTGCAGCCGATGGCTGCGGCTGTGCTGTGCTGGGGCTTGGTGCTGCAGCGTGGTGGCACTGGGAATGTTTTACCTACTTCATATTCAGGGACGGTAGCAATGACAACAACCAGCATGAAGTGAGGTTTGTTTTGTGCACTGCAGCACGGCTTGCTTTTTGGTGCTGAACATCTGCCCCTCTTGTTTTCCAGGACGCTGGAGTACTTAATGAGACACTTGGCGTCTCTGGCCGGGAACTGCTCCGTCACCAACATGGGTGCTCAGAACTTGGCCATAGTGTGGGCTCCAAACGTCTTAAGGTAAACTTCTTCTTCCGTTTCAACACGATGCTTAGTTCTGCTCTCCCCCAACCTCCAGGGGCACAATTTCTAGATGACAGTTTCTAGTCACTTGTTTAGCTGGGACTGCTGTGTCCCTGATGATCCAGGAGAATTTCGTCAGTGGCATCGCTGATTGCCCACTGCGGAAGTCTCCTGAGCCCAGTTTGACAGTTTTTGGCTACAGAAATTCAGACTGGGGGAAATGATCTTGGGGAAATGACTTGTAAGATCTGCCTTTTCTTCAGATCCCAGCAGAGCCAGTCTGCCTCCACCTACGGAGAAGCTGCCTGCATGGAGCTGCAGACACAATCGACTGTGGTGGAGTTCATCATTAGCCACACAGATGTCCTCTTCAGCTCCAAATCCACACCAGCCGTGGGAGAGGGAGCAGGTGAGTGTCTTCCTCCATTAGCTTGATGTTGATCTGACACCTTGATCCAAGCTGCCTTGGATCTTCTCCAAGACCTTTGAAAATGCTCTTACTGTTGAAGAGACAGCAGGCTTCTGGGCTTAGATTAGAATATGGTGCCCAGTTCCTGGGTCCTGAGTGTCCAAACCCATAACTTACATGGAGAAAACCATCACTGCTGTTAAGATGTTTTGCAAGAAGGTGAAGCTTGATAGAAGTGTGGCAGCAAAGCTTTCTGAGTTCCCAGTCCGCTAGTTTTTCTAGGGTTTTTGTTTGCCTGTTATGATACAGTGAGCTGCTCTTAATTGTGGCTGTGTCCTTTGCCACGAGCATACCTCTAGAGCACACGGTTCTTTTGAGCTCCTCTTCTTCCAGTGGCTCGGATAAGAAAGTCTGAGAGAAATGCAGAACTGGGATGGCTGTGCTGCTGCTTTCTGATCCTCCCTCTTACCTGTGGTTTCCCCTTGCAGGGCACAGCTCTCTGGCCGAGCCCAAGATTGTGTGGGATTCTCCTCCTGCCACAAAGCTGCTCACGCTGCAGGAGGCACAGGCAGAGAGGAGAGGACAGAGCAGCTCTCCCACGGCGACGCAGAGCAGCGATGTCGAGGTGGAGGAAGGACCCACAGCTGATCTGAGGATCTTCCACACAGTCCTTGATTTTCCATCTGAAAGGTAAAGAGGACTTCCCTTTCCAGCCCCTGTCATCATTGGTCGGGTGGGTTTTATTGGTTCATTTTTTGTCCATTTTATATATATGAGCCTGCCAGCTCCTGTCCTTTCCGGCTGTGGAGCCTTTGCTCCTATGCTGCGCATCTTGCTTGCCATGGTTGAGAGGAGTGTAGCCAGCAGGACTTGAGGGTTGAGCTGTAGGAATGGAAGCGTCCTCTGCAACTGTTGTCAAGGGCTTGGAGCAGCTCTTCCCTCACCCTGCACCACGACTGGCAGCATGCTCTGTTTTCTCTCTCCAGACCAAGCGTGCCCAGCACGAGGAAGCAGTCACCAGCTGGCAGTTGGCGTTCCTGCTTCTGCCTGGGCAGACCATCCCCTGCAGCTGAACGCCAACTGCAGAGCAGTGCCAGGGAGCCCTCAGAAGCAGAAGTGTTGGTCCTGGCAGGTAAGGGTGCAAATCCAGCTTTCAAAACACTGCTTGTCAGCAGCACAGGTAGGATTCATGCTTTCAGTGGGCTTCCACCTGATCCTCTCCAGGACTGTGTCCTAAAAGGAAACAGATCAGAAAGGTGAGCTCTTCCCCCCTTGGAGCACCCACCCACGTAACGTCCATGTAATTTCTAAGGATGCTGCCCAGACAAAGACTGAGGATGCTTCAGGAGAAGACCTTCCTTGCTAAGCCAAACAGAACAAGTAAGGTACCAAAAGATTTAGAGCTAATCTAAACCTTAAAGCATATAGGACCTTACAGCATCAGCCTTAAAGCGTAGAAGCATGACCAGCAGGTGGAGGGAGGTGGTGCTGCCCCTCTACACTCCTCTCACTGAAACCCCATCTGGAGTACTGCATGCAGTTCTGGAGCCCTCAACACAAGGAGGACCTGGGGTTGCTCAAGCAGGTCTAGAGGAGGGCCATGAAGGTGATCAGAGGGGGCTGAAAGCACCTCTACTATGTGGACAGGCTGAGAGGGATGGGGCAGGTAGCAAAAGAATGAGGGGAAATGGCTTTAAACCAGAAGAAGGTGGATTTGGATATTTTGACTACTGTGAGAACTGTGGGTACAATGCTTGACAGACTCATTGTAGTATAATAAGCTTGAATTACTTACAAGTCATTAGAAGTCCTCTGAATTAAGACTGAGAAAATATCACAGACTTGAAGAGAAGCACTTTTTCCCCTTGTAGGTAGATTGTTCTCTTTATTCCCTGTACCTAAAAAGAAGTAACAGTGACTCCACAGATGATCTCTCCTAGATAAAACTTACATTTTACATCTATTCTTACTGAAGTTATACAGAAAGCTTGGAATGCCATTGTTGACATTAGTACAGCATCTCCAGAAGCGCTCAGTTCAGCTTTCCTCATTTATTTCCAGAAGTTACAGGAATGAATTTATTTCTTTAAGTATTTGTGAACTGTAATTCCCCAAACTTGCTTGGTTCTCTGAGCCACGTGTTGATATTTTCCACCTCTTAGTGAAACATTTCACTAATGTGAGTTAAGCCAGCATGTGACATCTGTTGTTCGTCCATAAGTTTCTGTTTTGAGTCTGCCTGGACTTCCAGAGACCAATAAGGATTTTAGCATGGTAGAACAGAACATAGAAATAACATAGAAAGGCTGAGAAGACACAATTAAAGGAGAAAAAAGAATAAATGTGAACGTTTATTACCTCTGATGTTAATGCTGAGAGACTCTTCTCCTGTTGTGAAGCACAGAAAGCTCTGTTGCACAGTCTTCATCGAGGCGTCCCAGCTGCAAGAATAAGACCTATACTGAGGAAGCAGCTTTCAAGTCATCTCACAGCCCAGTCTCACCGTGATAGTGCTCTGCTATGCAGCAGTCAGTAATTAGCCATGATTTCAGATGCTTTTCTAAGCAGTTAGTGTTATGGCTACCTATTACAAGGAGCAAACAGAAAGAGCCATCCAACTTCAGCAACTAGTCCCTCTGTGGCAACAGGTTCTGAGCTCTGAATTCAAGTACAAAACCTGTCAGCAGATGAGACTTTTGACTAGAGCAGAAGTGACGCTTCTGTCTCCTCTTCATCACTAGTGACACGGCATGCACAGCACAGCTGTTCTGCAGAGAAACAGCGCCACCCAGTGACCAACGGCAGCCATTGCCTGCAAATACACGGCAACTTCCCAGTATCTGCAGCAACCATCTCCCCACACGTGCACTTACTGAACCAGTGAACAGCATCAGAAGGACCTTGCACGAGACAAGGGTGACTTAACAGTTGTTTAACTGCAGTCCGCTTCTTTGGGTCTACCTAGTGGGCAGAAACACTCGAGCTGTTACTTACAGCACTGAAAAGAACTGGAGACAATTCTTCTATTCCTAAGAGCTTCGAGGTGCCCAGAAGCACAAACAGAAACCAGCAGTATTTCATCACTTCACCTAAAGGAAGGTCCAACACCTGAGCTGGGAAGAGCAGTTACAGAACCTGTGGTTACAGCAAACGTTCCACGAGCACTTTGTATTTATGAGACTGCCCAGATAGAGCTCAAATGCACACTGAGTGTGTTCAGCTTTCTTTATGAGACATCTGTTGTTTACAGACCGGTTTTAGTTCTACAGCACAATTAAGAACAAGCAAGCTGCTTGAAGACTGTTTAATTACTAAAATAGTAATTATTTCTATTACCTGTAACTAGTACCATGTTTTTATTTGAGAATTTCAGCACAAGGCAACGCTCACCTTTTCTTCATGGCATGGAACAATTTAACTTGTTCAAACACTGAATAATTTCCAGGTACTCCACCAGTGTTTTGAGCTCCTGCAACAGCATCTTGTAGATCCATCTGAACAGAAGCGGCTCTTTTTCCTGTAGCAGTTGGTGAACTCGCAGGGTACTGCGAGGTGAAAGCCATTTGGGAGCAGCGTATCTTCCTCTCTGCAATAAAACAGTTTAATGAAAATGAAATAACTAAAATAAAAGAGGATTTAGAATGAACCTTGAACAACTATTTGGATGGTGCTGACATCTCTTTACTTTCCAAACGTAGGAACAGACATATGCAAAATCAGCCTTAAGAATCACTTGAATAAATTCAATGGTGAAATGAAGATGTGCTTGGCTGAGGGCAATGCTGGAAGGCAAACTGCTCACAGGAGCTGCAAAATGCATGAGATCACACCAGACATACTTTGTTCTGACCACAGTTGTGGCACATAGTCCTTCAGCATTCCCAACATGAAATGATGTGGAGCATCACAGAAACACTGCGCACAGACACGATGACCCTGATTAGATTCAAGCAGCAGGCTTAAAACAAGTCAGAGTTTTAGATTCCAGGACATTTCAGGGTCTATAATGTGTGAAATTCAGTGACACAACAGTGCCCAGGTGCCTGCGTTTCAAGCAACCTTCAGATCACAGCCACGTAAGATAAAAGCAAATTCAGTGCAGAAATAGCAAGCCTGTATCTTAATACCCGTAAGATTATCCACTTTTTTACTGCAGTCTGATTAAGTTCTAAAACTTGCTCATCCCAGTTCACTTACACAAGTTCCACCAATTCAAGCAATGCAGCTCTGAGATCCTGTGTATGTGAGGCAGGTAGAACTGAACAGTGCAGAAATGATCTCTGACAGCTCTAAGAGCTCCATTCTGCTTGCAAACTCTCAGTCCAAAACTATTCACAACTCTAAGGAAACGAACACCTGAAGCAGTTGGATCATCTGCCATGTGCCGCGTTCGGCTTCTTGGCATCATGATGAACACAAAGAGTTTTCTGCTGCCCTGCAGAAATGGACAAAGTCCTGCTCACAAATGGACCAAGTTTCAGTGTACAGACAGGCCTTTCTACCCACAGCTCAGCATGTTCTGCCATCTGAACAGCAAGGCCTCTTGTCAAGCTCAGCTATTTCCCTTCTCAGTGTATTCTAGCACAACTGATACCCAATGTTATCCTCCTGTAGAGTGCCATCGTATTGTCATCGTCCAAAGGAAAAACCCACACAGCAGAGCATACAGCAGTACACCCATGCTCCAAATATCCGCCTGAAAAACAAAAAGACAAGCTTACAAACCTGAAGCACCCAAAATGGCTTACTGACAGATTGCATTGTCTGTCCTTGCCAAAGCCCACACACAGCCCATGAAAAGCTGGCTCTTTCCCTCAGCAAAAAAAACCTTACAGTCCCAGAGAAAGCACGTAACCCTCATTCAATTGTTCTTCCACTCAACTTAGAGCGCTACTAAAACCAGTATCTTCATCTTAGCTCATCACACTGCTGCAGTTCCTTTGACCAGGATTTCACTGGCACAAATGAAATCAAAGCCATCACAAGGGATTTAGCACAGTTGTGTGTTACTGGCTACGAGAGCTGTCAGCACAGTCACCTGTAAGGCTTTGCTGCTGTTCTACTGATGTATAGGCACAACAAGGTTCACACACCTCACAGTGCCAATCTCTGAAGCTGCTGTTTTGTAGAGCCCCAAAGCAGTCGCTTGAGACAGTTCAGGATCAGCCAGAGACAAACCAGCCAGCTGTGTGAACTGAGACCAATTGCACTTCTCTAGTCTGCGGCCACTGACAGCTTCTGAGAGCTACCAAGCAATGCAGCCTAGCAGAATCCAGAAGGGAAACCAAGAGAGCCTACCTGAGCTCCACTGCGTTTAAATGCTCCGTGCAGAGGGGAGGGAAAGAGGGTAAAACAAACACCGGTCTACATACCTCTGAGCCAGTATCCACTTTGCCCTGGATTAGCTCTGGTGCTGAAGAAGCTGGGCTTCCACAGCATGTGCTCAGGCGGTAATCAAGGCCTCCCTGGAATAACACAAAGAATAGAGAGAAACATTGGCTTTAACAGAGTTGATGTCTTCTGGGAATAACACTCCAGAAGCCTCAGAGGCTTCTTCTCCTGTGTATATTTTCATTCATCTGACATTTTGCTTTCATTCAATGTGACCTCACTAAGCAAGTATTGTCTAAGACCGTGAGTATCACGTAAATGTGCAGATCTCAAGCTGCTCACTTATCCAGTGCCCTTGGCATGATGCGTCTCTGGCCGCGTCGTCCCCTGGGATATGTAGTTCTCCTCCAAGAGCTGAGTACTCGGGATGCTGCCATTCCACAGAACTGGAGCATGAACCTTCCACACTTCCGCATACCCTCTGTTACACTTGCACATACCCTCTGTTACACTTGCACATACCCTCTGTTACACTTGCACATACCCTCTGTTACACTTGCACATACCCTCTGTTACACTTGCACATACCCTCTGTTACACTTGCACATACCCTCTGTTACACTTGCACATACCCTCTGTTACACTTCTGCGTGCCATTAACAACTACACTTTCTTATACCACCAAAACAGTTTGCCACTCTTTGTACCCTCAGTTAATGATTCATACTGCACATGATGTCATGATGTAGAATATTGACAGCAACAGCACAAAACCAGGACAAACCTCTTCGTAGAAACTATTGCTGAAGAAAATTGTTTTTGCCACAGAAGTGGCTGTAACAGAACAACAGGGACTACTTGTCACCTCCACAAAGACTGCACTAGTACCTTCTCTTCAACCTAAGGAAGTAACTACATCCACACGGCTGATTCAACCCACCACTGTGCTGCTTTATATGAGAATGGCTGAACGATCTGCTTACGGTTACCCAAAACTCACTGGAAAAACTCTAACCCCGTCATTCCACACGCAGAAGGAAGTCAGTCTACACAAATGACTTACAAGGCTCTGCGTGTTTGATGACTGCTGCTCCAAAAGTAATGCCTTCTATTTTGTTATGTCGGCCCACAACGTCAGAGGTGGATGTTGGCGGGATGGCAGCAGAGGTTGAATCTTCACACCAACGTTCTGCTGGGGCCATATGACAGACGGCAGCAGAGGGCCAGTATGACAAGATGGCATCTGACGTGGAAGCGCGTACGAAGCAGAAACGAGTTGCTGAATTCCTGCATGCAGAAAAACCAGCACCCAACGACATTGATCAACTCTTGTGGAGCACAAAGAGTAGATGTGAGCACGGTGAGGTGGTGGATGCCGTGTTTCTGCAGTGGTGACAGATGTCACCTCTGATGGTGCGGATTTATATGAGGGTGGTACGCAGGCCCTCGCTCGTCACCAATGAGAATGCATTGCTAATGGTGGTTACCATGCTGAAAAATGGCGCTTGGCAATGGAGCATTCGCTCTACCAAGTGATCCATCAGTTGTAGTTTGCACAGGAATAAACAGGAGGCATTACTTTCAGAGCAACCTATGCAGCACGCACAACGATGCGAAACGGAAACATTTCATTAAACGACAATTGCCACGATTTTCAAGCGTGGGTGCTGAATGAAACCCCTGAGCGATTCTTAAAGGGCGGAGGAAGAAATGAAGCACGTCTGGTCAGCTCCAAGACAGAGCTGCGTTCTGGGCTTGACACAGACATCAGTGCCGACTGAGCTCTCTCCTGTAACAGACAGGCTTACGAGACAAGCCACCAGCTGCAGGCTGGGCCTAACAGATGCCTCACGCCCTTAGCAAGGCACAGCAGGCGGGGCTGAGTCAGAGTCAGCACCCGAGTCAGCACCCCCCCACCCAAGTCCCGTCCTGCACAGCTCGGCTACGACGAGCAACGCGGTACCGGCACAAAGGTGAGGCAGGAGGGCCCGCTCTGCTGCGTGCCCCTCGGGGTGACTCGGGTATCCGGGCCGTGCCTGGACCGCCTCTATGGGCAGGAAGGGCTGCTGTGTGCGGGCGGCTCCCTTACCGCCCAGGCAGCCCGCCGGGAGACCCTCACGGCCCAGCCCGCGCTGCGCCCCTCCCCCAGGGGGCCGGTCTTACGCACCGCCGCCGTTACAGACCCGACGAGCCCCGCTCCAGGCTCCTCCTTCAGCGCCGGGACAGCGAGGCGGGCGGCGGGGCCGGGACAGACGGCAGCAGCCCACGGGAGGCCCACCGGGCCGAGGTCCGACCGGGCCGAGGTCCGACCGGGCCGAGTTCCGACCGCGGGCCCAGCGCGCACCGAACCCGCCGCGCAGCGACGCTCGCAGCCTCTCGCCGCGTCGCCCGGAAGTGACGCCCTAGTGGCGACGAGCGGAAGTGACGCACTCTCGGAGCGCCCGCCGGAAGCGGCGGCATCGCGGCGTGGCGCTAGCCAATGGGCGGCTTGTGGCAGCGCTGAGCTTCGTGTCACTGAAGGACGTGCAGCAAAACGTGCGCTTTCAAACCATGCGCTCTTCAAGTCATGGTTCTTTGTCTGTCAGGTGTCAGAAGCTGAAAGGCTTTCATACGTGGGGAATAACTTCAGCAGCGGAGCCATGACATGCAGCTCCCTGTGCAGGTATGGGGAGCTGGCCACACTGTGCGAGAAACAAGAAGGTGAAAGCAGAGGAGCTGCGCAAATGAAATGGCCTTGTAGCCTTCTGTCAAGGTGACTGGTGAGTTCTCATTGAGGCCGTGGTGCGAATGGGGAGGAGCTGGGCAGCTGATGTCATCTGGCAGCCGCACCATTTTGCACGCTGCTTCCTCGGGAGCTGTGATCTTACACATAAGCGGAGTTTAGATCTGCTGGAGGAGAAGAGTGAGAAGGTGTCTGCACGGAGCTGAAACCTGGGCACAACAGCATTATTCCTTCTGAGCTGCCAAGATCAGTACCAGGAAACCAGGGGGTCGTTGGTCACCATTGAACTTCTGGGCCACAGTCCGGAGGTGCTGTATGAATTAAGAACTTGTCTGTGCCTCGTGCTGTAATGGGAAGCCTTGGTGAAATCACCAGTTGTCACACGTGCTGGTTTTAGAAGGTGACCTTTGTAGCCTCGAGGCAGCTCCCATGAATTCCTAAGAACTATTTTGCGTGGGGGATCGTTCCCATCCTCTGGTAGAAGAACCTCTTGTATCAGTGGAAACCAAGTGTAAGATCATCTTACTTTGTCACGGCTAACCTACAGAGCTCTGAAGTACATTTGGTGTGTGTGTCAGGCTCCTGTTAGTGAGTGCTGTGCCCCGTGGACGCGCTACATTTGTCCTGCAGTGTTTGCTCGTGGTTTATCTCTACTCTGACCACGGGGGTTACTTAAAGTAGAAGTGGGGTGACACAACGTAAACAGAACTGCATAAACTGCTAAGACGAGGTGCTTCCAGCCATTTAATGTCCTTGTGCTGGTTCTTTTGAAAGGGTCGTGATATAGATTGTTAAATTTTTCTCTCCAAATACAAACTGGATGATGTTTAAAGGTCCAACTCTAAGGATTCTGTGAGTCTGTTCTATGATTCTGTGGTGAGGAGCAGCACAGACTATTTGGGTTTGCTCCTCTGAAGTGTGAAATGAAAAATGACTTGCTAGAAATTAACCTGTTCTATAGATTCCAAGTTAATTTTTCTCAGCTCTGAGACTGTCAATGGTTATCATTTGCACTTGTTCTCCCCAGGTATTTTCTTGGTGTTTTAAACAAGGATCCTGGGCAAATGGAAGTCTATAATGCTGAAATATTCAACATGCAACCTTTACTGTCAGGTAGGACAGTTCTGTATTTAACCCTGGTGCCGAGGTCACAATGTCTTGGAAATATGTATGCATTCAAAACCGACTAATTGGCTACTGACAGCATTGCCCTGTTTCCTCCTACTCTTATTTCTGCTGTGCCGCCTTAGAATGAGGGAAGGAGGATACATCACTCTGTCCACGCCTGGGGAGCAGTATGGAATGAAAAAAGGGAGAATGAAGCAGAATCACAGCTGATAGTCACGGGAAGAGTGAAGCAGAGAGCTCGGGTGTGGGAGGGTGGAAATACCAGAGTTAGAAATAGAGTTGTCACTGCTTAGGATAATTGCAGCCCTTCTCCTGCTGAGGGAGGCTTGGAAATAATCAAGTTAGTAGACTGAGTCGTTCACTGAAAAAGAAAACAGCTTTTCCCCAGCAGAACTGCTTTTTATTTCTGAATCTAGTGGAAATGATCCTAAGAATATGATCTTTAAGGAACTGTTTTCTTTTTTAGGCAACAGGAGCTTAGTATTGCTGCAACCTGTGCATTATGCTTTTAGATTTTGTAGCAAAAATTGTCCCTCTTTATTTTAGGTACATAATCTTTCACATTCAGTGTATTTTATTAACAAAATCCTGTAGAGAAGACCCTGAAGTGGTGTGCCTAGTCCTTCTGTAATTTATTAGAGCTAAAGGGGTACCCAATACATGCACTTTCCTGCCTGCTGCAAGCCAAGCATACTAATTTTTATTCTTTTGTAGATAATTTAATTCCTGATGACACAAGGGATTATCAGAATAAATCCTACAGGGAAAGGTAAGGTTGAAACCTGATATCATAATGTGCTGTAGTTATCCAGCAGACAGTGGTAAATACTTGTCTGAAACTGAGATGTTTGATTTGTTGCAGGACAAACTTGTGCAGGGTCAGCATTCTTTCTATGCACTGATGGTTTTTGAAACAGCATGTTGTTAGTGTCTAGCTTAGCAGTATGTTCCTAAATACTTTAGACTTGTCTACAGTTCCAGATAAAACATGCCCGTTTGCATTTCTTTGTCGTATGCTTTGTTTGTACCCAGCGTTATGTTTGGAATTACTTTAAAAACATACATGTAGAACAAGCGGTGGTTATCTGGGTATTCTTCCTGCATGCAAAGTGTCTTGAGTTCAGTGTGTTGTCGTTGCTTCTGTGTTATACACAGGTGGATTTGTGCATTGAGGCATTTGGTACCAGCAAGCGGAAGCGAGCTCTGAACTTGTGGTTTTTGCAGTGCAGGGGCCTCTGTAGTGCCACGTGCAGAAATGTGCTGACTGTGGTGGACAGAAAATGTGCTCACAGAGCAGCATTGTGAGCTTTCTTGTATTAGTGTTCAGGAAACTATTCTAACCTAAAAGAGCTGTGCGGTGGATTTAAGGATGTGTTCTAATAAGAAAGCTAGTCCCTGATTCTCTGGTCCTCATGCTCCCTCTTTCCTCTTCAGCCATTGCTCCTTTGTCTTAGAAGAGCTGAAGTTCCTGCCTGCTGATGAGAAGAGCAGGGACCGCAAAGCTCGATGCCTCTGGTTCCTGGACATCCTTATTAAGTTCAGCTTCCTGAAAATAATCAAGAAGAAGCGTAAGACAATTTTCAGCTCTTACCCTTTTCAGCTGCCTGCTGGGACTTGGTTTGTAGTTACCATAATAGCAAACAATGAAGCTTCCCAGAGTTACCTGTTTGATAAATGGCTACATGCAGCAGTTACAGTTCAGCTTGTTTCGTGATGAGGTTCAGTATTTCCATGCCATTGTGGAGTTTTAGATCTGCACCTACTGGGATATACGTGTGTCATTCTCTTCAGTCCTTTTCTAACTGTCATACATCAGGGTCCTGCAGTGAGATCCTATTTGTAGGAGATAAAATAGTTTACATCTGAGTTTGAGATTCCTTTTTTGCTTACAGACAGTTCCTGGTTTCTGTACCTGAAAACATTTTATATCCATTATTTTATATAACCAGTCTTGGTGCTCGCTGTGAAACCCCTTTCCATTCTAGATCCAATGGGTCCTGAATGCCCCCACATCATTAGCAGGAAGCTTATGAAGAACTTCACTGACCTACAACAATGGCGGGTAAGGAACTGTGATTGCTTTGATGTTATTGATGTTCAGAGGATGGAGAAAACAGCTTGAAGGGTCACAGAGTCATTATCAAATAGCACTGCACCAAAACGGGAACAGCAGAAGCTTCTCTTGAGTAGCAGGCCAGGCCAGGTAAAATATTCTGTTATGGCTGATGTTCATCCATGAATAATGGAAGTCTGAAACGTAACTGGGAGAGGCAGAGTCATGTGTGCTTAAACAAGCCTGTGCCTGTGAATTTAGCCAGGCTCACCAGGCTGACTTGATCAGCAAGAGTGAGAAGATTTGTAATTGTTGCTGCAGTGCCTTTTCTCAAGAATCCAACAGCCTCTGCGTAGCATAACTGCCATTGCTCAGCCATCATCTATCTGCTGTTTGCTGTGAGCTGGAGGTTAACAGAGAGGTTGAAACCGTGTGGGCCATCGAGGGTGCATTTGTTTATAAAGACTCAGACCAGGGGTGAACAGTAAAAATAAATGCTTTCAGACCTGCTCTGTGTGTTGTGTATGGCTGCAGTGGGTACCTTTAGATCAGCTTCACCTCGCTGTCATCTTGCCAGTGTGCCACAGAGACAGAAGTGTTTGTAGACAGTGATTCAGTCAAGTCTGTAAACCTGTAAACATCTCCAGAGACCTGCACTTTTGAACAGAAACATGGGCAGTTGTTGAGGAAGACCTTGAGGCCCCTGTGATCAGGGACCTGTGTTTCCTAAAGCTCTTTTTTCATGTCTCGGAAATGCTTGCCATAGCTAACTGGGGCTCCAGTTCTGTCTGCACCTGGTGGGTGGTTGTGTTTTGGGTTTGCTAACTCTCTGCTTTTCATCTGTTCTCACACTTGCTGTTCAGTGTTCAGAATTTAATCTGCGTCGCTGAAGACTAAAATTGCAGCATATGTCATTGCACTGGCTCTGCACATTAAAAACTTCCAAGCTGACCTCACTGTCCTGCAGAATGACTTGAAGCTCCACGAAAGTAGGTGAGTCATGTTTGCTTATGCCTGTTAAGATGCCTGTGGTCCTCGTGCAAGCAGTCCCTGGGGAAGAGGGCTCTGGAGCCTCTTCTGTGCCCAAACAGTACAGCGATACCCGCTGTGAGTTCCCTATGTTGCAGTTAGACTCTGAGTGTGTTGAAGTTTTATATTCAAGCCCTGCTACGTCTAATGGGGTAGTTCTATGTGTCAAAGCTTTGAAAGAGTGCTTTTCACAAACCTGCTCAGGTGCACTGTGAGGCTTTTTGTCTATCTGAAAGTGGAAAAACTTGAGGCAGGCAGCATCAAAATGGCAGAAAACCTATCCAGGTGCTACCCAGTGCTGTGTCTTGCCTGCTAAGTCATGTTGCTCCTCACTGAATCCCTTCTTTCAGCAGAGATCTGGTGTCAGCTCGGTACCAGTCTGGATGCAAGTACAGATTTGTATCTGACTGTAACTGGAAAACTAGAAACAGATTTTCTTTCTCACAGGCAGATTGTGAGCATGTAGTTGCTGTTCCTCCCCAGATGCAAGACTTTACAATTTAACTTTATAAGATTCTGCTCGCCTTACCTCCTCAGTTTGTCAGAGTCTGTTTGGATGTCAGCATAGCCCTCTGGCACTGGGAGGAGGAGCCAACTCAGTGAAGATGAATGGTGGAGAACAGTGTGCAGTATAAGCATCCAGGCAAACAATGCTTGTCATGATAGATTTTGAAGAAATTTCTTCCTAGGCTTAAATTTTCTGTGAAGAAACTACTGTTCTTCTGCCAAGTGATGTCTCTGTACTGCTAGCTGCGCGGATGTGCTTAAACCTGCAGGTGTCTGGCAGAGCCTGACAGCTCCTCTGACAGCGAGGACTCCCAGCAGACATTAGCTGATCAGGCAGCTTGTTATTGCTACCTGGGAGTGGGTCAGGTTGCCCTGTTAATAGCTGCTCAGCTGTGTGTGATTGCTGTCCCAGCCTTTTCTGTTCTGCAAGATGTGGTGACTCTAAAGACATTTGCTGCCTGACTCCACTACGTGGATCTTTCCCATCAGGGTTGTTTAGAGGTGATGCAGCTGGGAAGGAACTGCAAAAGGACAGAACTCCTTCAGTACCACTGAAAAGCATTCTAGAATATGTTGGGGCTTCTCCTAGAAGGATTTAATATCAAGATTCTGGGATAACTGGAAGTTATCGGGGCTGTTACCAGCCCTTGGTTTTGTGAGCTCTGTAGTCAGATTTGATGTAAAGATTTCTGGGCTTTGCCTCCAGTTCTGCTCTTTGTTGACTAATAGTGGCGTTAACAGTATAATCTAATGTTGGTTTCCCACCTTTTTAAAATTCTATTGCTTTGGAAGTAAGCTTTTCAATAAAAGACATGCTCTTTTTCTGCAACAAACACCAAGGTTTTTGCTTTTAAGTGCTCTACTGGAGCTGGGAGCATAGATTGTAGCGTGGTGATAAGAAAAAAGTGGGGGAAGCAGCAACATGTAGGAAAAACAAAGATGAGGCATATGGCTGTGAGGCTCTTGATTTAGCCATGGAATGATCATTGCTTATGGTGGGAGGTTTGTTTGAATAGCACCAGATATCTCTTGCCATCTGAATCTGTTTTTCTTTTAAAGACGTAATGTCAGCTGAGAGGATTCTGAGGTGTGTTCTCATGGCCCCAGATGAGGCAGGACTTTCATTTCCTTGCTGCGTTTGCTCAAACATGCTTCATTCTGTGTTTGACAAGTCTCCAGGTGTGTTCTGGCTGGTGACATCTTGATCAAGCCCTGCTCAGTACCAGTCTCATCCAAAATGTGTTTACATCTAGGACTGCTGTATTTCAGCAGTTAAGAGGAGCTGCTCTCTGTATTAGGTTCTTTCCATCCTGTCACTCATGGTATAGGATTCTGTTGGAAATACGGGCTGCTTGCTTTTTTTTTCTCCAAGATTGCTGTACACTGAGTAAGGCACCGTGGGTTTTTAATACTCTCTGGGGTGCTCGTGCCCAGTTTGGTAGTGTTCTAGCCTTTCCAGCAAGGCTCCCTGCCTTGTAGTATTTAAATACTTCCAGTTTGCGTTCTGGTGGTTGTGTTGGGATGCAGAGCAGACATCCTGCTTGCTTCTACCTCCTAGCTTCCCTCCTGAGGTGAACAAGCTATTGCTCATTTCTGCAGTGTCTTTCCCAGAAGACCACTCTACCCCACTAACACAACGTTTCTCTGTTGTTTTCCAGGTTGATGGACATTGCAAGGGCCATGCGGTTGAAGGTCTCCAAGGCAAAGGGGATGCCAGGACTTGAGAAGGATCAAAATCACAAGCTTGGCACCCTTTCTCTCCCCTTGCCTGTGCAGAAAGCATCAGGGAGCCAGAGGAATCGCCAAAAGATGAACTGAGAATCTGGGAGGTGTGAGCAGGGGTGGAACAGTTCCGTTCTCAACAGTTGTTCTGCACACACAGCATCATGGGGATGCATTTGCCTGTTGGATTTGGCTTTCCAGCATCATGGCACAGCCCTGTTGAAGTCTCTGTGCTGACGGGAACAGCTGTTATTTCATTAAACTGTTTACCTTTCTTACGTATTTAGAAAATGTATCAACCCTTTGTCTTTCCTCCTGTCTGTGAGGGGAGAAAGATGTACAATGTGCCAGAACGAAATCACGTTGTTAGGAATTGTAGGTGCTGTGCTGACTGCGTACTTCAGGCGGGTTTTACCCCTTTGTGACACAAATGCAGAGATCTTGGAGGTTACCCTGAGGATGGTGGCCATGCAGTTCCCTGAGAGCTGTCCCAGCACTCCACCAGGAGCTTGCCCCAAGGCAAGAATGCTCCTCATCTCTCAGCTGGACCTCCCACAGGCCGGGAAGCACTGCAGCTCATGCTGCTGACCCTTTGCTCTGTTGAGCCTGACAGTGCTGAGAAGGGCTTGGCTCTGACTGCCCTTCAGACAGCTGAGGGCTTTGCTGTACTAGTCAAGCTCAGCTCCCTCCATCTCACCTCGTTGGCCACATTCCTGTCAGGCCTCTGCTGGACCCTTTCCCCACTGCTGCAGTGGTTCTGAGGGACACCAGCAAGGATGCTGAGCGCTTCACTGCTCTTGATGTGCATTCCATTAGCTGCCAGTGAGAAAAAGGGAGCACAAAATGAGTGACTTAGAGCCCTGCAACATCCCTCCAGAAGGCAGAGAGGATCTGCAGAGGTAGAACTCCTTCTGGCGGGCCAGCAGCAAAGCATGGACATACAGGCATGCCTTTTACTGTGTCACCTCCACATTAGCGAGGCTTAACTTAAAAAATAAAATAACCCCAGTGCAATGTCTCTTCATCCTGTTCGCTTCTCTCTTCAGGTCATATCTGTTGAGATCTTGGAAGCTTTGCCAGGAAGATCAGAACTGTTTCTGTTCCTGAAAGTAACTGTGGTTCTTCTGTCATGATAGGACCTTCTGAATGGAATCCTGAGGATCCATCAGCCCCCTTCTGTGCAGCTCAGGCAGAACCAAATCTCAGAACTCTCTCTCTTATATTTACTTTTAACAGTTGATTTCTGTTTGCCTTGTTTACTTTTTTGGGGGCAAACAACTCGTTCTGATCTACACCAGTATGAACTGTGCAAAGGTAGGCATCACTTCTGGTGGCAGCTTTCTTTTCTTCTACCTGGAAGGAACCCCATTTTGCAGGGACTGGCTGCTGGAATTGCAGTGAATGAGGATGGAAGAGGGCAGATCACAGATAGAGGAACAAAAGTGTCTTTGTTGTGCCAGTTCATTTCTCCCAAGTGTTCTGTCTGTTTATTTGATTGCCAATATTATCTTGTTGTGTTTCTTGAGTGATGCCAGGTATAACAGTCTCCCAGTTTGCATTTCCTAGTTGTCACTCCTGTTGCTGTTGAAGGCAACATAGCTTTCATGGAATCACCACATGGTTGTGTTGGAAGGGATCTGGCAGCCACATAAAATGCGGTTTCTCCATCCCTCACTGTCTATTTAAAAAAGTAACATACTGTTGGTGGAGGTTTTTTTGTCTACTTTTATTGTGCCTGACACCCATGACAGAGGGAGGCAGTGATTGTGTAGAACTGCTAATGGCTTTGAATGGCTTTGAGCTTAACCTGTTGATCTCTGTGTGGACATGGAAGAGGCATTTGCAAGTGAGCCTGATGATGGCAATTACATACTTTTGTAAAAGCACAGAAGAGGTGAGGGGAAACACGAAATAACAGCCACTGGAAAAGCAAAAGGGGCTCGTGTACTCGTGGCCACCAGGTTGGGCAATCTGTATGCCCACTCAGTATCCTGTCTACTGTGGTGAGCAGCTGCATCTGCACGCACAGGGAATGTAAGGAGATGGGGTACATGGTACTGCCTGCAGGAGGGTACTGCACACTCTGCTACCACCCTGCTCCAGCAGGTTAAGGAGTCTGAGCCTCACTGTCCTTTTACACCTGGGGAGAACAGACTTTTGGCACCAAATGCCAACATATTCCACTAAAAGATACGCCCAAGGCATTGAATGCTCTTCTCACTACCTCCTTCCAGTTCTCCCCTAGGAACAGAAACCACTAAGATTCTACAGCAAACGCATCTATGCTGCAAGAGCACACTGAACCACCTGCAACAGGGAAACATGGTTTTGTAGAGTGGCTTTGAAAACACACCTTTAGACAGCTGTCTCCCTGTAGCCAAAAGGAACCCAAGCAGGAAAAGAAGAGTCCAGCCTGAAACACGCCCATGCTACTAGCCCAGGTTTTTCACGGTGAATGCAGAATCCATCCTGTTCTTGAGGTAACAAATGACCAGTGGGTCTCCCCCTGCTCCGCCCCTTCTCCTTACAAGCGAGAAGAAGGAAGAAAAAACAAGCAGAAGAAACCCAGACGTACCTTCCCACACACAGAGCAGAAATTGGAACAGCGACAGCGACTGTCTCCCTCCTGAGACATGGTGGGGAGCATCCCAGAGGAAGCCCAGGTTCTTTGCTTCTCTCCACAGGGACTTCAAGCACTCCTGGCAAGAGCTGGTTTTGTTCCTTCTTCAACTGCTTCCATCACCAAAATCTCCTTTGGAAAAGGAACCCTAAAGAAAGAAGCAGCAAATGAAAAATAATGAGCAAGAACCACTTTCCCAGCTTTCTTCTGACATGCAATTTAGACCCTTGACTAGGGCAATGACTTAAAATCAGCTGGTTCCAAGAATGATCAGAATTAGCACTGAAATCACTCACTGAACTGTAGCTGGTTACCTCCAAATTCTTTTGCTTTTGGGAACAGATGGACACAGAGTTGAAGGACACAAGATAAGTGACATCTACTTCACTGTAGGTGGTTAAGCTTGGAAGTAGGACTTGAGCAAGAAAAGCTTCTCAACTCCTTGTAAGACACAAAGCAGTGGGATGATTTCCCACACCTGCAGAAAGTCTGATCTCTGCCACAGGTGGGTGAGTGACACAAGAGCTGAGCTGCCCATCCAGAAGCACGTGGGGCAGGGCATGGAGTGGTTACATACCAACATGTGAACAGGCACTCTCCTATCAGAAGGGAAATGCCTTCTCTCTTCCATGCCATGCCCACACCACTCCTCAGGGCTGCGCTGACAGCACGGAAACAATGCAGACATGTTTTTGTCATCGTGGTGGTTTTTCACAGACCCAAAAAATGAGATATTGGGTTGCTGTGCGGGTTCCTGGGTGACACTGCCATTTCCAAGCCATTGCTTCCTAGGGGCAAAGAAGGTAAAATGCTTTAACAATTTTTCACCCAGAGATTGCTATTTTACCATTCTTTTATGCAAAAAAGGAGGACAACACAGCAGATTCTTGCAGCTGCACCAATGCCCTGGGTGCTAAAGGAATGCAAAGACAGAAATATCAAACATCCCTGTGTTATTCCCATACAAGGAGGGAAGTTATGTTTAGTAATATCTTTTATTATTTAAAAGAGGTAGTTGGCACTCCTAAAGGAAAATCCCAGGCCTCAAGTTCTGACAGTGCGGCAATCTGGAATGGACTCAGATGTGGATGACCCAAATGATTTATTCTGGGTTCTAACATCCCTTCTATGCATTGACACGTTTTCTCTCTTAACTTTCCCACAGCCATCACATGTCCGCAGAACATCCAACAAACTCTCCTTCACTGCGCACGTAGGCATTCATCCAACCACAGCCATCAGTCATTCCTAGCCATGCACTCTCCCTCCAGTCATGGTCAGTATCACGTGGCCATCACGCAGCTTACTTGACTCAGTTTTTCTCTTGTTCTGGAGGTGTCCTTGGTTCCCAGCCTTACCTTCTCATGCCGTTCATCTCGCTCTGCAGCTCCTGCTCTGAATAGTCTTCTTATGTTCCCACGGGGCAGGGAGAAAGTGAAGACACGGCCCCTGCCACCAAGGTCAGCTCTGCAGCACACATGACCTGAGGAGCACTTGGCTACTCATGCAAACTGCGCAGTGCAAGGAAGATTGTTGCATGTTGCGCTTCTTCTTCTCCTGGTTCAGAAATTAGCTTTCCTACCTAGTAAATGGGAAAAGAATATTAATAATAAAAATAATAAAAAGAAAACAAAAGCCTGACACAAAGCAGACGTGATTGCTACTATGGAATTCAGGAGGGCGAGGGATTGGCCCTCTACATGAAGAAGCTGACTGCAAAGGACTAAGAACAGCCATGAACACATGGAGAACTTGCGGGTCAAATTAGGGACTGAACCAATCATGGGCTTCTGCAGCTGAGGGTCTGCTCCAGGCCGCCCGGTGAAGGGAGCCTGTTGACGGGCCCTGCTTACTGCAGCTACCAGAAGCACCGCGCTCACTGACTCAACTTGATGGGGAATTCCAGACAGGCTGGGAAATCAGCATGGCTGGCTGCAAGCTGTCTGAGAGACTGAAGGAGTGCACTGAGAAGAACTGTGTGGCCCAAGCATTGAGCACACCAAGCAGAAGGGAAGCATTACTGGACACGGTGCACAGCAGGGCTTAAGACTGGAGGTGGTCAGGGCTGTAGTGACCATGCCCTCCTGGAGTTCCTCATCTCAAGGAATGCGGGCCTGGCAAAAAGCAAAGTCAGGACCCTGAGCTTCAGGAGAGTCAGCTGCAGGCTGTACAAAGAATTACTGGACAAGAGCCACTGGAAAACTGTTCTGAGGGGCAAAGGAATGGAAAAGAGATGGGAACTTGCTCAGAAAACCTTGCTCAGAGCTGCCCACACCTACCACAAACATCCCTGTGTGTGCACCTATGTGCAACCCAACTCCTCAACACACCAGCACACAAAGCTGGTGAGGGCTCTGGAGCACAAAGGGGCCATATGAGGAGAGGCTGCAGGAGCTGGGAATGCTCAGCCTGGAGAAGAGATGGCTCTGAGCAAGACCGTGAGCCCCCACTCACCTCAGCAGAGGTCAACCTGCACCCCAGCCTTCCGCCCATCCACGTGCACACGCACACACCTGCGCCACTCTGCCTGCTTTGCACACCCACATTCACGCACCGCATCTTGTGCCCTCCTTTGCATTCACAGACGTGTGCAAACCATCCCTGGGAACACGTATGTGCCTACACCTACCAGTAAACATCCCTGTGTGTGCACCTCTGTGCAACCCAACTCCTCAGCACACCCCTGTGCAAGCACACATTGGTGCCACCGTGTCCATGCACTATCCATGTGCTCACACACACTCACGCAACCACATCCCCTAGTGCAGCCCTGTGCGCACACACAGACACACGCGTAACCCCTTCCTTTCACTCCCAAAGTGCACGCACACACTGGTACCACAATGTCCTTGCGCAGCTCCAACTCTTTGCACACTCCTGTGCACGCACATATATGTGCATGCTCATCCTTGCACACATACACACTGACATGCACAGACCTGAGCAACCCCACTGGTTTGTACACTCATGAACACAAATGTGTGCAACACCATCCGTGCACAAATACACACACAAAACATGGAACCCCACTGCTTTGCACAATCCTGTGCACACTCACGTGTGTCATGCACTGATTTCCCAGCCAGTCCTCGTGAGGTCTCTTACTTAGGACGGGAGTGCAGGGGAGCAGCCAGAAGCTGTTTGCATTCCCTGCTGTCTGCTGGGCAGGTTTGTTGGCGATGCTCGGGTTGCTTTGCTTTCCCTTGGGAGGTGGGAAGGAGCTTTGGGTTGGAGGCACATCCCGTGCCAGAGCATCCCGATGGCACGCGTGGGATCAGCAGGTCTGTCAGAGAAGTGGGTGAGGTTGCACACCAAGCTGCAGCAGAGGAAGGGGAGGAGGTCCCAGCACAGCTCTGCACCACGCTCTGCCATGCTGGGCAGCTTGTTCCTGGCTCAGCAGTGCCATCAGACTGTTTCTTGCATTCCTCCCGGTCCCTGTGAATGAAGACTCGGAACACAGTCAAGGCGTTGATTGAGCACCAGAGTGCCTTTATTCAATTGGAGAAAGGAGGACGGGAGAGGTACGGGGAAAGATGGGACTCATTCTCTGTTGTTGAGGAGAGAGCGGCTCAGAGCTCGTGTTGCTGCCTGGTGCCTGGGACTGCAGGCCTGACTCCAAGTCCCCCTCCAAGACGCTCGGCTTCTCCTCAGTGACACTGACTTGGTCCTGCTTGGAGGTGCTGCTGTCGGGGCACTCGGGCTGTGTTTGGGCTGGGCTGCACTGCAAAGGCACCGGGCCACAGTCCAGGCTGGTGACTGTGGTTTCTGGCAGGCAGAATTGATCACCTGAGGAATTCAGCTTTATTTGCCTTCATCTGTGTTTCCTCTTGCTGGATCTCATGCACTCTGCTGGCTTCAGTCTGTGTTTCTACTCCAAGAAGAAAATAAATGGGTCTTCACAAACCAGAAAACTGGAAAAGCACCCTCAAGTCTGCTGTTTGAGCCTTCTTCATTTCAAGAGCACATGCTTTTATCTCCTCAGCACTCAAACACTTATTGTTTACATGGAACCTTCTCTCTCCGAGGCTGTAGCCACTGTCTCTTGTCCTGGCAATGGCACCACTGAGCAGATCACCTCCATTCTCTGCATCCTCCATTCAGTATATTTGCACATGGATAAGATCTCCCCGGAATCTTCTCCAGGATTAACAGTCCTAGCTCTCTCAGCCTGGAATACCTGTTTCCATCAGCTGCCACCATCCAGAACAGCCAGCCTTCTTGCGGTCACCTGGCCCAAACATCCCTTTGTCTCTACCCTTGATTCCTGCAAGAGAGATGGGAGCTCGGCACGCACACCATCCTTCCAACACCCCATCCCAGCAGCAAGGGATCACAGCCCTAACACAGCCAAAACAAAAAGGGTGTGCGAGTTTCCTGGTAGCACTCAGTGTGAACAAATCTACCACTGAGCAACACCATGAGCCCCCACTCACCTCAGCAGAGGTCAACCTGTAACCCCAGCCTTCCCCTATCCATGTGCACACGTCCACCCGTGCGCCACCCTGCCTGCTTTGCACACCCCCATGCACGCACTGCATCTTGTGCCCTCCTTTGCATTCACAGACGTGTGCAAACCATCCCTGGGAACACGTACAGGCCTACACCTACCACAAACATCCCTTTGTGTGCACCCGTGTGCAACCCAACTCCTCAGCACACGCACGCATTTGTTCCACCCTGTCCATGCACTCACCACATGCCCTCCAGCATCACTGCTGCCTCCTCCGGTACCGTACCTGCAGATGCTTCAGAGCTCATTAGCATGGACTTCCTTCCTCGCCTCAGCATCTGCTCCTGCGCTCACCTTCATTCCTACTGAGATACCGTCCGCTTCCAGCACCAGCTGACCTGCAAGACACAGAGAAAGGAAAGGTGGGATTCATGCAAACGCAGAAGCCCAAGGCTGCATCATCACCACGTATGGCAGCCTTGGGAAGTCAGCTGCAACAACAGCCTTTGTCAGAATGGAAACAGGCACCGTCAATTAAGTGTGACCTCCAAAGTCATTGCCACCATCAGAAATAGGCACGGAAATCGCTCACTTCACTGCAGGTGGTTACCTCCAAATTCTTTTGCTTTGGGGAAAATGTGGGCACGGAATTGAAGGACACCAGAAAAGTGGCATCTACTTCCCTGGAGGTGGTTAAGCTTGGAAGCAGGACTTGAGCAAGAAAAGCTTCTCAGCTCCTTGTAAGGCAGTAAGTGATGGGATGATTTCCCATCCCTGCAGAAATCCTGACCTCTGCCACAGGTGGGTGAGTGACACAAAAGCTGTGTCCTTGGTTCTCAGCCTTACCTTCTCATGCTGTTCATCCTGCTCTGCAGCTCCTGCTCTGAATAGTCTTCTTATGTTCCCACGGGGCAGGTAGAAAATGAAGACACGGCCCCTGCCACCAAGGTCAGCTCTGCAGCACACGTGACCTGAGGAGCACTTGGCTACTCATGCAAACTGTGCAGTGTAAGGAAGATTGTTGCATGTTGCGCTTCTTCTTCTAATGGCTCAGAAATTAATTTTCCTACGTAGAAAATGGGAACGGAAAATAAATAAATATATAAATAAACAAATAAAGCAAAAGCCTGACACAAAGCAGACGTGATTGTAACTATGGAATTCAGGAGGGCGAGGGATTTGCCCTCTATACGAAGAAGCTGACTGCAAAGGACTAAGAACAGCCATGATCACGTTGAGAACTTGCGGGTAAAATTAGAGACTGAACCAATCATGGGCTTCTGGAGGTGAGGGTCTGCTCCAGGCCGCACCTGTGCACCTGTGTGCAACCCATCTCCTCAGCACACCCCTGTGCAAGCACACATTGTTGCCACTGCGTGTACACACTATCTGTGTGCTCACACGCACTCACGCGTCCACATCCCGTAGTGCAGCCCTGTGCGCACACACACAGACACATGTGTAACCCTTTCTTTTCACTCCCAAAGTGCACGCACACAGCAGTACCACAATGGCCTTGTTCAGCTTCAACACTCTGCACACCCCTGTGCACACACATGTATGTGCATGCTCGTCCTTGCACACATACCCACTGACCTGCACACACCTGAGCAACCCCACTGCTTTGGACACTCATGAACACAAACGTGTGCAACACCATCCGTGCACAAATCCACACACACACAAATGGAAGAGTCTGAATTCCTAATTGAATGGGAATCCAAGTGCAAAACTCCAATTTTGCAAATTCGCTAAATTTTTAGATACCAAGTGCTTTAGTTTGGTAGAAGACATGAGGGCAAGTAATGGACTCATTGAATGGATACACTCAGTAATGGAAAATCCATGCACTTTATCAACCAAATTAAGGAATGAATTTTTACCTTAAAAAAAACCTAAGGAATGAATGTTTACCTTCTGGATTTGAGGGATGTCTCTTCTGCCTGGTTTGGCCAAAGGAAGCCTAAGGTTATTTGCCTTTGAATAGGAAAGCCCTAAGAGAGCGAGAAGAGTTAACCTGGACAGCGTTACCCAGGGTTGTGGGAACAGCTGAATGATTTTTGAGAACTGGTCAACTCGTGAACCTGAGACCTGGGATCCTCCATCCTAGGGTGGAACTTTACTGGAGCACGTGGATGCCACAGCAACAAAAGAACTGTGTACAACAGACTGAGAGTTTGCCGAGTGTCTTGGTTTACAGAAAGCACAACTAACTCAGCAGCAAGTGACATACTTGGAATAGGAGATTACAGCTGGACTTTGAACCTTAAGGACTGCCAGGAAAGAAGCCATCTACTAAACCCCTGAGCTGCAAACTGCCAAGGAAGTCCATACTTTCCCAGTAATGACAGGAGGGTGCCAACCACGGATACACAGCTACGGACTGATGGTAAACTTCAAACAGCATCGAGTGAGTAAGGGATAGCCAGGGTGCACTGGTGCTCAATGTTCAGGAAGCCCATAGATCTACACTGGGCCAAAGGACACTCATTTTATTACCTCATACAGTGTTTACTGTATTGGAGGCAAAAGCGGGACATTCGTTCTTACCAAAAAAGATTATCGAAACACCAAGCCATCCTGGTAGAGCAGGGCAATGTAGAAATAACTGTAACTAATACTGTCAACCCAGTATCTTTCCTTAGCGGAACTCCCGGATTGCACGACTGCTTGGAAACAACTGAAGCTGCACATTCCAGCTGCTCGGTCGGACCTGAAGGATGAACCCTCCGAGGATGCAGAATACACCTGGTTAACCAACAGCTGCAGTTTGATGAGACAAGGAGACTGTAAGGCAGGACATGCAGTAACTGCTACTGACCAGGTCATAGAAGCACAACCACCAGCTGTGGGGACTTCCCCTCGGAAGGCTGAAATAACTGCCTTGACCAGAGCCTTAATTCTATGGACAGATGCTAAATATGTGTTTGGGGTGCCACACGCTCATAGGACCATCTGAAAGGAGCAAGGATTGCTCACACACAAGGAAAACAGCGCGATGTAAATCTACCAATGGCTACTAGAGGTGGTAAAGGACATCAGAAATGTAACACTGCACAGGAGACAGAAAATAAGGTGATAGATCAGATGGCAGAACAGGCAGTTGAAGAAGGCTTCAATTCCAGATGGTACACTTAAAACCTCTGAACCCAAGTCAAAACCTGTAAAATATTCTAAGGAGAACAGGAGTCTAATTAACGATTTAGAAGGGAAGAGAGCAAGCTGACAGATGGGTGCAAACCCAGATGGACACAATGTTATGCCCTTTTGTGTTTTATGGGAATTGGTTAGAAGGGAAGATCAATATTGGGCAAACCAACACTACAAAGTACAATCCCAGGACCAGGAACAGGGCACAAGTGGGCCTCACGGGAAGGGGCCTTCCAGGGCAACCATGGCAAATTGATTTCACACAGCTCCCAAGAAAAGGGGGGTATCGCTGTAGGAAAATTTCTGTCACCTTAGAAACAGTTCAGGATGCTGCTGCAGATGCCTGATGGACAATCCAAGAGGAGGCATCCTGTTTATCCAAAGTTGAATTGCAACATGGGGTAGGCAGGGATAACACTGACTGGGGAACAGTTTTCTCTGGACTATGGGATAAACTTGCTAGTTGCCAAATTTGGGATGACTGAAACAGCTTTTCTTAGCCTGCATCACCTTGCTACTCTTTGTGTGTTTTGCTTGTGTTGTTATAAGATGCTCTTTGTGTCTGTGCCAGGATACCAGAAGGGAATATATGAGGTATAGGAGAGGCATGAGCTAAGGTAAAAGGTAGAGAGCGGGACTTATTTCAGGACATGTCAAGATAGAATAAAATAATCTAGCAGGTGGAAGCCCTGCTAGATTAAAGAAAGGGGGGAACTGAATAGTGAAAAAGGACTCCATAGTAGCAGAAAGGGGAACACTTTGCTACAGAAAAGGGAAAGGGGGCCTCGCTAAGGCAAAGAGTAGTTACAGATAGATAGTTTATGTTAAGGGAGGACAGAGAAAGGGGGAATTACAGACACTTACTCAAAACAAAACCAGAAAAGAGGGCAGCAAAGATAAGAAGGAACTGTCCGGAGACCTCTGACAAGAAGAAGGATTAGATACCCCCGGGCAAGATGATGCTGACATGGGAGAACGATAACGGCAGATAACACCAAGAAGGAAACAGAAGAAGAATTTCACCCCAAAACAAAGACAAGGGTCGCGGGGAATGGGGTCAGAGGGAATGGGGTCAGAGGGAATGGGGCCATAGGGAATGTAATGAATATGTAATCAAACTGGGGAGGAGACTATTGATCATGTATTAGCTTGACTTATGTCTGTAACACACTTTTCTCCTTACGGTGTGCAAGTTTGGAGGAGCTATCCCCCTTGCACCCGGCGCTGCGCAACGCTGGAATAAACATACCTGCTTTATAACCAGTCTCTGGATTATAGAGTTTGATTCTGCAAGTCAGTACCACAATGTCCTTGTGCAAATCCAACCCTTTGCACACAGCTGTGCACGCACATACATGTGCATGCTCATCCTTGCACACATACCCACTGACCTGCACACACCTGAGCAACCCCACTGCTTTGGACACTCACGAAAACAAATGTGTGCAACACCATCCATGCACAAATCCACACACACTCACACACACACACAAAACATGGAACCCCACTGCTTTGCACAATCCTGTGCACACTCACGTGTGTCATGCACTGATTTCCCAGCCGGTCCTCGTGAGGTCTCTTACTTAGGACGGGAGTGCAGGGGAGCAGCCAGAAGCTGTTTGCATTCCCTGCTGTCTGCTGGGCAGGTTTGTTGGCGATGCTCGGGTTGCTTTGCTTTCCCTTGGGAGGTGGGAAGGAGCTTTGTATGGAGGCACATCCCGTGCCAGAGCATCCCGATGGCACGCGTGGGATCAGCAGGTCTGTCAGAGAAGTGGGTGAGGTTGCACGCCAAGCTGCAGCAGAGGAAGGGGAGGAGGTCCCAGCACAGCTCTGCACCACGCTCTGCCACGCTGGGCAGCTTGTTCCTGGCTCAGCAGTGCCATCAGACAAGAAGCAGGGAAGGAAATCAAGGATGGGGGTACCATCAAACAGAGTCCGTGCAAGCCTGTGCAAGACAAACAGACCCAGAGCTTGTGTTTTTTTTCTGCTTTTGTAGCATTTGTGTGCTGTAGCTGAGCAAAAGGTTCTGCTGCTTGATTCTTCTTCTGCAACAGCCACCTACCGGTAAATGGCTGCGGGGATGGAGGATGTGACAGAAAGCATTTGTCTGCACGACAGTGTAGTTACACTTGGTCTAGAGAGTGAGAGAGGGCAGGCAGCACTGCCTGATGTTGGTCAGGGTGAGCTCCTTCTTCCGCAGCGTGATGATGGCAGGGACAGCTCAGAGGTGGGAGCTGGGAATGGACACGGCAGGAGGACAGAGGTGTGAGGGAGCAGCCAAGGCAGCGAAGAGCATCAAAAGGCCCTGAAAAGCATCACAAAGCCACAGCCAGGAAGCTTGGGGTTTTCATGAGCAGCATCCAGGATGCTAGAGACTGTTTGCTCCCCTAAAAAATGGTAACAGAGCTCTCGCTGCGGGCATCACAAAACCAGGCAAAATGGGAACACACCCAGAGCTCTGCTGCACGCACCCCACAGTCAGAGCATTGCAAGCTGAGCTGCCTTGCTGTTTCTTGCATTCATCATGGTCCCTGTGAATGAAGACTTGGAACACAGTCAAGGCGTTGATTGAGCACCAGAGTGCCTTTATTCAATCGAAGAAAGGAGGACGGGAGAGGGACGGGGAAAGATGGGATTCATCCTCTGTTGTTGAGGAGAGAGTGGCTCAGAGCTCGTGTTGCTGCCTGGTGCCTGGGACTGCAGGCCTGACTCCAGGTTCCCATCCAAGGGCTCGGCTTCTCCTCGGTGACATTGACTTGGTCCTGCTTGGAGGTGACGCTGTTGGGGCACTCGGGCTGTCTTTGGGCTGGGCTGCACTGCAAAGGCACCGCACAGGTCGCCCATAGAGAATTTCATATGGGCTTCATCCTTCCTTGGTTGGGATTTTCTTCGAATTCTCACAAGTGCCAGAGGCAGTGCTTGCAACCATGGAATCCCAGCCTCTTGGCCAACTTTTAGTATTTGCAGCTTAGATAAATGGCTCCTCTTTTCCACCTGGCCACTTGACTGTGGCCTGTAAGGTGTATGCAACTGCCAATTGATTCCCAATAAAGTACTGACTTGTTGAACCACTTTAGCAATAAAATGGTGGCCTCAATCTGAAGAGATTGTTCCTGGCACCCAGAACCTTGGAATTATTTCTTGTCACAAAACTTTTGTTACTTCCCTGGCCTGGTTAGTCCGGCACGGGTATGCCTCAGGCCATCCTGGAAAGGTATCTGCTAAAACTAACATGTATCTGTACCCCCCTTTTCTTGGGAGCTCTGAGAAATCTACCTGCCATTATTGTCCTGGATAATTTCTCTCCCTGTTTGCCCTAACTGAACTTTGTGGCCTGTGTTAGGATTATTTGGTAAACAAACTTCACATTGCTGGGTCACTTGCCTAATGGCAGTATACCCATTTCGGGTGACCACTCGTTGAACAAGATATTTATATAATGCTTCTGCTCCCCAGTGAGTGTTCCTGTGTTCAGTCACCACAGCCCATCATATGGCTGCTGGAATCATTCTTTTCCCTTGTGCTGGAAAGCTCCATCCTTCCTCTTTTACCTGCCCTTCCTGATAATTATTTATCGAGTTCCAATACTCTTTGAAGTGCTTTGGCTCACCATCCACCTGCATGTTACCACCTGGAATCAAGGAAGCCTCCACCACCTCACCCTCTGCCGCTCGCTTTGCTTCTCTGTCAGCCAGCGCATTTCCCATTCCTTCAGCACTGTCTCCCCTTTGCTGGCATCAACAGTGCATTTTAGCAACCTTCTCCAGCTGTTGGACTGCCTCCAGGAGTCTGGCTATTTCTTCAGCGTGTTTAAGACCTTTCCCTTGGCTTGACAACAGTCCTCTTTCTTTCCATATTGCTGATATTGGTGCATGAACAGCACTAAGGCATATTTTGAATCAGTCCATATCTTTATCTTCCCATGTCGAACAAAGCTGCTCCCGTCTGTGTATCAGGTGTCTTCCGCATCCTCCAGTGGTTCTTCTTTCAAGTCTCTGCGACTGGAATAGACTGCTTCCATAGTCTCTAAACAGTCGTGAGACACAGGTTCTCCTGTAATTGCACTAAGAAAAGCAGCTGATTTACAATATTTGTTACTGTTATTTCTCCATCATCTTGCTCCACTAGAATGGCTTGATACTTCAAAAATCTCTGAGGGGAAAGCCAATGTCCCCCTTTCACCTCCAGCACTGTAGAGACCGTGTGGGATACCAGTGCAGTTCTCTTCTGCCCCATTGTCCTAATGCTGGGGCCTTCATTAACTCCTCTTTCAACTGCTTTCAACCGGGCCACAGTCCAGGCTGGTGACTGTGGTTTCTTGCAGGTTCACGTCAGCCCCTTCAGCAGAACTAGGAGAAAGGACTGGCTGAACAATGATGACCTCTTTCTCTCTGTCTCTGCTGTCACTCAGAAGGCTTTCATTTGAATTGCAGCCTGACTCCAAGTCCCTCTCCAAGAGTCTCAGCTTCTCCTCAGTGACACTGCCTTGGTCCTGCTTGGAGGTGCTGCTGTCGGGGCACTCGGGCTGTGTTTGGGCTGGGCTGCACTGCAAAGGCACCGGGCCACAGTCCAGGCTGGTGACTGTGGTTTCTGGCAGGCAGAATTGATCACCTGAGGAATTCAGCTTTATTTGCCTTCATCTGTGTTTCTTCTTGCTGGATCTCATGCACTCTGCTGGCTTCAGTCTGTGTTTCTACTCCAAGAAGAAAATAAATGGGTCTTCACAAACCAGAAAACTGGAAAAGCACCCTCAAGTCTGCTGTTTGAGCCTTCTTCATTTCAAGAGCACATGCTTTTATCTCCTCAGCACTCAAACACTTATTGTTTACATGGAACCTTCTCTCTCCGAGGCTGTAGCCACTGTCTCTTGTCCTGGCAATGGCACCACTGAGCAGATCACCTCCATTCTCTGCATCCTCCATTCAGTATATTTGCACATGGATAAGATCTCCCCGGAATCTTCTCTAGGATTAACAGTCCTAGCTCTCTCAGCCTTTCCTTATAGGAGAGATGTTGCAGTCCCTTTATCATCTTCTGAGCCCTCTGTTGGATTACGTTAGGTATGATTCTTGTAACAGAGAACTCAGATCAGGACACGATGATCGATGTGTGGTCTCAACAACGCTGAACTGAGGGGAAGGAACATCTCTCTCAATCTGCTGGCAGTACCTTGCTTATTTGCAGCACAAGGATATCATTAAGTTATTTTTGGTGTATTTTTTCTTTTTCTTTTTTAAATTCTTTTTTCTTTTTTTCTTTTTTTTTTTTTTTTCATCAAGTTCACATTTCTGTTTCACATTCACTCTGTATCATTCGCTATGTAGCTCCAGGGAAAGATGGGACTCATCCTCTATTGTTGAGGAGAGGGTGGCTCACAGCTCGTGCTGTTGCTTGGAGGCAGGGACTGGTGGTCTGATTCTACATCTGCCTCCAAGATGCTCGGCTTCTCCTCACTGATGCTGACCTGAGCCTGCATGGTGGTGCTGCTGTCGGGGCACTCGGGCTGTGCTTGGCCTGGGCTGTCCTGGGACCCCTGCACTGGGTCGCAATCCAGGCTGGTGCCGGTGGTGTCTGGCAGGCTCAGGTCAGCAGCTTCCGGAGGGATGGGATGAATGAGGGCTTGAATGACGATGACGTTCTCGTCTCCATTGATGGTGCCATATGGAAGGCTGTCGACTGAAATGCAGCACCCTGTGCTTCCTAACAGCTCTGCGTTGATGGAAGCACAGGATGCGCTGTCGTCCCATGCCCGGCGTCTTCGGGGAACACAAGGGCTCGGGTCCCCTAGGAAGGAGTAGATGCACAGCGGTTAGTGTCAAACGTTCACAAGATGAATCATGCTTTAAAGAGGTCCTTGGCATTTGGCTATGTAGTGGTGGTGGGCAGAAGCAAATAGGCTTCTAGCAACAGTGTCATTGTCTCGACAGTGATCCTCGTGCAGGTGCAGCTCTTGTGTTGACAAGAGACTCATTTGGGAAAGACAGGGGTGAACCAAAGATGTCAGGCACGGGCTCGAACGCCAGAAGGAGGTACAAGCCCACTGAAAGCATGAATCCTACCTGTGCTGCTGACAAGCAGTGTTTTGAAAACTGGATTTGCACCCTTACCTGCCAGGACCAACACTTCTGCTTCTAAGGGATCGCTGGCACTGCTCTGCAGTTGGCGTTCGGCCACAGGCGATGGTTTGCCCAGGCAGAAGCAGGAACGCCAACTGCCAGCTGGTGCCTGCTTCCTCTTCATGGGCACACTTGGTCTGGAGAGAAAACAGAGCATGCTGCCAGTCGTGGTGCAGGGTGAGGGAAGAGCTGCTCCGAGCCCTTGCTGACAGTTGCCCGTTCCTGGCAAACCCACCCGACCAATGATGATAGGGGCTGGAAAGGGAAGTCCTCTTTACCTTTCAGATGGAGAATCAATGACCGCGTGGAAGTTCCTCAGATCAGCTGTGGGGCCTTCCTCCACCTCGACATCGCTGCTCTGTGTCGCCGTGGGAGGGCTGCTCTGACCTCTCCTCTCTGCCTGTGCCTCCTGCACGGTGAGCAGCTTTGTGGCAGGAGGAGACACACACACAGACTTGGGCCCGGCAAGAGAACTGTGCCCTGCAAGGGGAAACCACAGGTAAGAGGGAGGATCAGAAAGCAGCAGCACAGCCATCCCAGTTCTGCATTTCTCTCAGACTTGCTTATCAGAGCCACTGCAAGAAGAGGAGCTCAAAGTAACCGTGTGCTCAGAGGTATGCTCGTGGCAAAGGACACAGCCACAATTAAGAGCAGCTCACTGTATCGAAACAGGCAAACAAAAACCCTAGAAAAACTAGGGGCAGGGACCTCAGAAAGCTTTGCTGCCACACTTCAATCAAGCTTCGCCTGCTTGCAAAAAATCTTAACAGCTGTGACGGTTTTCTCCATGTAAGTTATGGGTTTGGACACTCTCAGGATCCAGGAACGGGGCACCATATTCCAATCTAAACCCAGAAGCCTGCTGTCTCCTTGACAGCAAAAGCATTTTCAAAGGTCTTGGAGAAGGCCTGGCTTGGATCAAGGTGTCAGATCAAGATCAAGCTAATGGAGAAAGACGCTCACCTGCTCCCTCTCCCACGGCTGGTGTGGATGTGGAGGGGAAGAGGACGTCTGTGTGGCTGATCAGGAACTCCACCACAGCTGACTGCGTCTGCAGCTCCTTGCAGGCAGCTTCTCCATAGGCGCAGGCAGACTGGCTCCGCTGGGATCTGAAGTAAAGGCAGATCTTACAAGTCATTTCCCCAAGATCGTTTCCCCAAGTCTGAAATTTGCAGCAAAAACTGACAAGTTGGGCTCTGGAGACTTCCGCAGTGGGCAATCAGCGATGCCACTGACGAAATTCTCCTGGATCATCAGGGACACAGCAGTCCCAGCTAAACAAGTGACTAGAAACTGTCATCTGGAAATTGTGCCCCTGGAGGTTGGGGGAGAGCAGAACTAAGCATCGTGTTGAAACGGAAAAAGAAGTTTACCTTAAGAGGTTTGGAGCCCACACTATGGCCAAGTTCTGAGCGTGCATGTTGGTGACGGAGCAGTTCCCGGCCAGAGACGCCAAGTGTCTCATTAAGTACTGCAGAGTCCTGGAAAACAAGAGGGGCAGATGTTCAGCACCAAAAAGCAAGCCGTGCTGCAGTGCACAAAACAAACCTCACTTCATGCTGGTTGTTGTCATTGCTACTGTCCCCGAATAGGAAGTAGGTAAAACTAAGTGCCACCACGCTGCAGCACCAAGCCCCAGCACAGCACAGCCGCAGCCATTGGCTGCACCAACAGTGCCCCCATGCCAAGGAACTGACCCAGTCAACCAACCCGACGCAGCCTTCAGCCGCTTCAGCGTGCACAGGCATGATGCTGCCAGCGTGAGGCAACACCTGGAATCGCATCATGGCCCTCTGAAAGGCAGCAGGGCTGAGCTCAGCAGACCGAGCGCAGCACTGACCTGTAGTGAGGAGCGGGCAGCTGCTGGATGGTGTCCTGCATTCTGAGCAGCCGCTCCTCCTCCGTGGCAGCACAAACAGCGTCCTGGAAAAAGGCAGGAAGGGATTCAGACACCAGGCGGGAATAGCAAAGGGAAGGGAATTCTCGCAAGCGTCGTATATAGTTTAAGTAAGCACTTCCTGGCACCACCAGAAGTGGCATCAGCCAGAGGCAGGAGGTGGCAAAGACATGCCTCGTGGGGCTAACAGAAATAAGACCTCGGAGCTGGGGCACTGCTGCAACCATCAGCCAGGACGCCCAGGGAAGAGGTACGTGTCATTTCCAAGACATTGCCCTGAGCTTACCGAGAACTTGGCATACAGCTGGTCAGTCAGCAGAGGGTTTGGGAGCTCCCTGAAGTACATCTTGCACAGGGAGCTCACGCTGTGAATGTCTCGGACGCTCAGCTCGGGAATCTGCTCCGACTCGAATTCATGGCTGCAGAAAAGGACACAGGATTGGGCAGAGGGCTTTGAGAAAGAGGAAACCAAGTCCAAAGCCACAACAAATACAGTCAAGAAAAGGAAGGGGTTCCTCGGAACGCCCGCAGCATGGCACGTGCCCCTGCTGACAGCTGTGTCAGTCGCAGCACTCTTACCGTAGTTGCTGGATCTTGGACGTAACGCCGGACAGGCGGTAGATCCCCTGCACCACGCCATGCTGCTCGATGAACTTGGCGCAGCTCTGCAGGACCTGGGGGACTACAGAACAAGAGCCAGCGGTTAGCTCAGCTTCTTACTCAAGTCCTGCTTCAGCCCGTGCTCTTCTCCCATCCCAGCCACTAAGCCCAGCCGGGCCACCGCTTGCTTCCTCCTTAAAGGAGAAAGCTGGCAGAGACAGCTGTGAGGAAACTGCAGAGACGTGTTCTTGGCTTTCCAGAAATGCCACCACCTAGCAACAGCCTGGAGAAAGTAAATCTGGCAAAGCCACACACACTGCAAGTCCCATCACAGCTCCCTCAGGAATGGAGGAATCCAATCTCAAGTCCAGAAGAGCTAGGAAAAGGCTGCAGGATGCTCTCTTTGGCCAGAAGGCTTCCTGCGTTTTCAGGCTTACACAATTGCTGGGTATGATCTCCCTTTCATCTTTAGATGCCCAGCGGAGGGAGATCTCAGCAATGGGCTGTTCCTTACCATCACGGCCAGAGCGGAGAAGGTGCTCCCCCAGGTCACACCCAAACACCCCTTCCTTCGCCGGCTCCGGCTGCTCCGATCTCCTGGGGCGGGCCTTCACCACCGAGCGAAGGAAGGTGCTGAGCTTGCCCCGTTTCCTCGGCACTGCAAAGAAACAAAATAAAGAAACCAGTTCATTTCAGGCTTGGCTCGGTTGGACGAGGCCGAGCGTAACGCCTTCGACCGAGCACGGAACAACGGGAAGAACATTCCCAACCAGGACACGCAAGAACCGATTTTCCCCGTCCCTGCAAGTGCCCAAGGCCAGGTCGGAAGGGGCCCCGGACAGCCTGCTCTCGACTCCTGCTAAATGCGCAGGCTGGGCACCCAGACTGAGGCAGGGGCCTTGGAGCCTGAGGATGATCCTTTAGACCCCTTCCAATCCCAAGCCATTCCAGGAGGATTCTGTGACTTCCTCAAGCACAACAATAAACACAGTGGGATTGGGCCAGATCTCTGCGTGTTCCCATGGACCTTAATGCAGTCCTCTTGCTAAGCTTGCTCAACTCGGGCATTAACGAACCCCCTGAAAGCCACGCTCTGACCCCATTTTACTAACCCGCATTGTCAAATGTAACATGTGTACCTGGCTTTGGCAATGAATCGACGACGGACTCGGGAACTTTTCCGCTGATGAGTTCCACGCACTCACCAGGGAAAAACCCAACCTGTAACAAGAACAAAAAGACAGCTGGGCATTAGCCCGAGTCCACAGCCAAAGGGAAAGTCCTCTGTCACCGACACAGGGCAACCGTTTGCGTCCGGAAGCCATCCTGTGCAGGCAGAGCAGCTCCAAGCTGAGATTCCAGACTCTACTGAAGTTGGGCTCTCGTGTTGGAAGCGTGTGCCTACCTGAAAGCCACGCTTGCCTCTCCACCAGGGGCTCAGCTCCTTTGGTGGCATAGCAATAATGCACACCAAGTCTCCTACCTGCAAGAGATTGAAACGTCAATTCCTGTGGCAGGAAAGCACAGCTCAAACGACTGCCTGCTTCTGCGCCGCAGAATAGCCTCAAGCTTGACAGCCATTGCACCAATGCAGCCCCCAAGGCAAGGAACGCCTGGAACTGCTTACCTCCAGGGAGAGCTCATCCGGCCCCTGGGCGACGTAGCGCTTGATAACATGGGCTGCCGCAATCGCTGGAACGTTAAGAGATGACTCCGCACGCACCAGCTGCGGCTTCCACATGTCATCAGCCTGCAAAACAGAGCACAGGCCGTGGTCAGGAGCTGAGGACAAACTCTTGCCTGCAGGAGAGCACATCTGCGGCTCCCTCTGCTGGCTCAACACAGGGAACAAAGACAAGCCAGAGCTTCACACTGTACCTCCGTGCCCACCACCTCAGGCCCACTGCTGATCTTGCTGCACTCAAGGCCCATCACACCAGGTGTGACAAGCTGGAACAGAGCAGAAACACACTTCTGTTGTCTCTATTCACACAGCACAGTATGGAGAGACTTCTTCAGAACTACCCTTGCATACCCTGCGGCATAGGCAAGTGTTCGAGAAACTACCCCTTGCTGCAGTCTGTTCCAACGTGACAGCCTATTAGGCAGCATTGTACCAAGTTGCTATCCCTCTGCCAGCAGATGGGGACTCTGGCACAGAGCAGCAGATGCATTCGCCCAGAGCGCTCTGACAGTGTGACAGAAGGGCATTAGACAGCACCCTTCTGAGGGCTGAGCTGGAGGGCAGTGAAGAAACCCATGGCATGCAAAACAATGTGGTAGGACAAACACGGCACATACCTGGCAACAAGATCACCTCAGGCTACCTGCAGCAGTTCCTGGTCACTCTGCTCAGATCTTATGAGAGCAAAAGCTGCACCAAGGCAGTGGGCGGAGGGTGGGCAGAGGAGAGAGAAAGAGCAGGTCAGTGAGCAGGGCTAAGACAGCCATGGCATAACGCACACAGCACAATCGTCCCATCCACTTGCTGCAAGACATGCTGAGTCTCAGGCTACGGGATGCCTGTCCGCCCAGCAACTTGACGATGCTTCCACAATTGAGCACAGAAGACGACGGAAGAAGCATGGGACGGGTGCCACCCTTACGGACACCCCCTTTGGAACATGCCTACCAGGGGAAAATGACGTCTGATGCTCAAGAGTAAGCAATACGGTGCTGGGAGCTCCGACAGCCAGCACTTCTCAACACCTCGCTGCCCACCCGTCCATCCTACGCTGGCTCAGCTTACCTACAGGATGCTGCGCACGATGCTACTCAAACAAAGGCACTAAACGCACAAGAACAACAAGAAAACCAACCACTCCGAACTCCTACTCGCCCACAAAGGAACACAGAACGCACCGCTCCTCCCCTCATGCCAGCCGCTTATGACATCACCAACGGCCACCAGCCTGCTCCACCATGACTCCCCACAAGGGGGGGAGGCATGACCACGTGGTCAAATGTGATTCCAACACGGCACCACAACATTGCAGAACTCACTGTGGGGTTGGAATTACGTCCTGGTGTGGCAGCGCAATGGGAGGTGTTTGGGCACAGCTGAAGAGCTGGCTGACTCCTGACGTTTCCAAAGGAGGGTGCCAGATTCACTCTCAGCATTCTTTTGCAGGGCTCTTTGGGATGCTTCAAACCCATTTCACTGACTAGGTCACTTCTAGAATGTTCAGCTGACAAATGCTCGCTTTGTCTGGGTAACGCCTCTATGCATCATGAATGAAAAATAAAATTAAATGGGCACGCCACCCTGTGAAACTTACCTCTCTGCTCTTGTTGTCAGCCAGACACCTAAGATGAGCATTACGTGTCGCTGCTCCTGAATGGAGATGCACCCAAGTCTGTGTTCCACTCTGCTCCACCTAAGTGTCTAAAAGAAACACAGGCAGAGATGATTAGAAGATCCTTTGCGCAGACGAAAGCGCAGGCTGCACGCCTATTCTCTTTAGCAAGAAATACTACTTGAGAATCCACAGACAGTTTTATGAGAGGTAGTATGAAAGATGAGCAGAAAGGAAATAGATTCATTAAAATAACCGAGTTAATCCTCTCCCCGTCAAAAAGGAAGCCTTCTGGGCACTGTAAGCCGCACCTCCTACAACACCTTGCACCACAAATTGTGGCACATGCATTTTTTTCCCACAGGCCCCTCGCTTCTGTCGTTAGTGTCAGATCCACTCAGGTTCAAATACGTGGATCAGAACAGCCATTCAGTTCTGCTGAGGCAGGATCCCACCACTGGGATGTCCCCCAGTCCCATTCCCTGCTTCTCCTGGCACGGGTGGGGAAAGGAACAGCAAGTGATATCACCTACCCAGACTTCTGCTGGGCCTTCCATTCGGTCGCCCATCCCTGGGAGAAGCAGGGGAGCTCCCGTGGCACAAAGCTCGCAGCTGCAGAAATCAAGGCTGCCTCTAAGATGGTGCTTTCAAACAGCACGAGTAACTGGATGTAGGACTTGAAACACAAGGGTAACATGAAAAAGCCACCAGTCCCCACGGATGGGGCTGTTCGCAGAGACAACAGCTGCTTGCTTTCCAGCAGTGTGATGCTCACCCAACAAAGCGCTCAGCCAGCAGATGCCTCCAGCGTCTGAGCATCCATTTGGAGATGGTTTTCTTAACATCCAGGCTGAATCTCCCCTCATACAACCTGAGATTGTTCCTTCCACTCCTGTCTCTAGTTACATGGGAGAAGAGCAGGACAGCCCCCCCCCCGACATAACCTCTCTTCAGGTAATCGTACAGAATGAGAAGGTCCTCCCTGAGCCTCCTCTCTTCCAGACTAAATCATCCCAGTTCCATAAGAAGCTCCCCATAAGATTGTGCTCTAGACACCTCACAGCTTCACTGGTCTCCTCTGGACACATCTCAGCATTTCAGTGTCCTTCTTGCAGTGAGGGGCCCAGAACAGAACACAGAACTCCAGGTGAGGACTCACCAGTGCCGACTACAGGGGGATGATGGATTCCCTGCTCCTGCTGGCTCCAGCCTTCTGCATTCCAACTCCAATCTCAACCATTCCTGCTGTAGTAGGACTTGAATCCTCATTTGGGGCTGCAGCTCAACAGGTCAGCACATCAGAAATAACACAACGTGCCACTGGAAGACGTGTCTCAAAGCCCAGAAAATCCAACTCTCTGACCTCGGCACAACTCACCAACCAAGAGCCAGGCCTTGACAACTTGGCTGATCTGAGCACGCGGGAGGGGGCCAGACAGTGGACCACAAGTGTCCATTTCCA
Source organism: Excalfactoria chinensis (assembly GCF_039878825.1). NCBI lineage: Eukaryota > Metazoa > Chordata > Aves > Galliformes > Phasianidae > Excalfactoria > Excalfactoria chinensis. The sequence goes on from NW_027315575.1 coordinate 349,492, forward strand.
CTGCAGCTCCCTGTAGAGAACAGCACCAATCAGCAGGCGTGAATGAATTCATTGACAAGCTGCACAATGAGTCTGTTCTTTACATGAGCAAAAAAAACAACAACACACATAGATTCCTGACCAAAAAAGGTGGGAGTTAATAACGACCAAAGAGGCTCCTGTTCCTAGGCCTAATCCTCTCTCCCCAACTCCTGGGTGATGCCCACAGGCTTCAAGTCAGGTCTCAAATCCATTGGACTCCCGTCAGAGAACTCCATCAAAAAGGATGTTACACATGTGACACTTACATACATTTTGCACCAGAAACAGCACTGCCAGCAGGAGCAGAGAGGTGACTGTCCCCCTGTACTCGGCACTGGTGCGGCTGCAACTCGAGTTCTGTTTCCAGTTTTGGACCCCCCACTGCAAGAAAGACATTGAGGCTTTGGAACATGTTCCAAGAAGGGCAACAAAGCTGGTGAGGGGTCTGGAGCACAATGGGGCCACATGAGGAGAGGCTGCAGGAGCTGGGAATGCTCAGCCTGGAGAAGAGATGGCTCTGAGCAAAACCGTGAGCCCCCACTCACCTCAGCAGAGGTCAACCTGCACCCCAGCCATCCGCCCATCCACGTGCACACGCACACACCTGCGCCACTCTGCCTGCTTTGCACACCCACATTCACGCACCGCATCTTGTGCTCTCCTTTGCATTCACAGACGTGTGCAAACCATCCCTGGGAACACGTATGTGCCTACACCTACCAGTAAACATCCCTGTGTGTGCACCTCTGTGCAACCCAACTCCTCAGCACACCCTTGTGCAAGCACACATTGGTGCCACCGTGTCCACGCACTATCCATGTGCTCACACACACTCACGCAACCACATCCCCTAGTGCAGCCCTGTGCGCACACACAGACACACGCGTAACCCCTTCCTTTCACTCCCAAAGTGCACGCACACACTGGTACCACAATGTCCTTGCGCAGCTCCAACTCTTTGCACACCCCTGTGCATGCACATATATGTGCATGCTCGTCCTTGCACACATACCCACTGACCTACACACACCTGAGCAACCCCACTGGTTTGTACACTCATGAACACAAATGTGTGCAACACCATCCGTGCACAAATACACAACTCGTGGAACCCCACTGCTTTGCACAATCCTGTGCACACTCACGTGTGTCATGCACTGATTTCCCAGCCAGTCCTCGTGGGGTCTCTTACTTAGGACGGGAGTGCAGGGGAGCAGCCAGAAGCTGTTTGCATTCCCTGCTGTCTGCTGGGCAGGTTTGTTGGCGATGCTTGGGTTGCTTTGCTTTCCCTTGGGAGGTGGGAAGGAGCTTTGGGTTGGAGGCACATCCCGTGCCAGAGCATCCCGATGGCACGCGTGGGATCAGCAGGTCTGTCAGAGAAGTGGGTGAGGTTGCACGCCAAGCTGCAGCAGAGGAAGGGGAGGAGGTCCCAGCACAGCTCTGCACCACGCTCTGCCACGCTGGGCAGCTTGTTCCTGGCTCAGCAGTGCCATCAGACTGTTTCTTGCATTCCTCCCGGTCCCTGTGAATGAAGACTCGGAACACAGTCAAGGCGTTGATTGAGCACCAGAGTGCCTTTATTCAATTGGAGAAAGGAGGACGGGAGAGGTACGGGGAAAGATGGGACTCATTCTCTGTTGTTGAGGAGAGAGCGGCTCAGAGCTCGTGTTGCTGCCTGGTGCCTGGGACTGCAGGCCTGACTCCAAGTCCCCCTCCAAGACGCTCGGCTTCTCCTCAGTGACACTGACTTGGTCCTGCTTGGAGGTGCTGCTGTCGGGGCACTCGGGCTGTGTTTGGGCTGGGCTGCACTGCAAAGGCACCGGGCCACAGTCCAGGCTGGTGACTGTGGTTTCTGGCAGGCAGAATTGATCACCTGAGGAATTCAGCTTTATTTGCCTTCATCTGTGTTTCCTCTTGCTGGATCTCATGCACTCTGCTGGCTTCAGTCTGTGTTTCTACTCCAAGAAGAAAATAAATGGGTCTTCACAAACCAGAAAACTGGAAAAGCACCCTCAAGTCTGCTGTTTGAGCCTTCTTCATTTCAAGAGCACATGCTTTTATCTCCTCAGCACTCAAACACTTATTGTTTACATGGAACCTTCTCTCTCCGAGGCTGTAGCCACTGTCTCTTGTCCTGGCAATGGCACCACTGAGCAGATCACCTCCATTCTCTGCATCCTCCATTCAGTATATTTGCACATGGATAAGATCTCCCCGGAATCTTCTCCAGGATTAACAGTCCTAGCTCTCTCAGCCTGGAATACCTGTTTCCATCAGCTGCCACCATCCAGAACAGCCAGCCTTCTTGCGGTCACCTGGCCCAAACATCCCTTTGTCTCTACCCTTGATTCCTGCAAGAGAGATGGGAGCTCGGCACGCACACCATCCTTCCAACACCCCATCCCAGCAGCAAGGGATCACAGCCCTAACACAGCCAAAACAAAAAGGGTGTGCGAGTTTCCTGGTAGCACTCAGTGTGAACAAATCTACCACTGAGCAACACCATGAGCCCCCACTCACCTCAGCAGAGGTCAACCTGTAACCCCAGCCTTCCCCTATCCATGTGCACACGTCCACCCGTGCGCCACCCTGCCTGCTTTGCACACCCCCATGCACGCACTGCATCTTGTGCCCTCCTTTGCATTCACAGACGTGTGCAAACCATCCCTGGGAACACGTACAGGCCTACACCTACCACAAACATCCCTTTGTGTGCACCCGTGTGCAACCCAACTCCTCAGCACACGCACGCATTTGTTCCACCCTGTCCATGCACTCACCACATGCCCTCCAGCATCACTGCTGCCTCCTCCGGTACCGTACCTGCAGATGCTTCAGAGCTCATTAGCATGGACTTCCTTCCTCGCCTCAGCATCTGCTCCTGCGCTCACCTTCATTCCTACTGAGATACCGTCCGCTTCCAGCACCAGCTGACCTGCAAGACACAGAGAAAGGAAAGGTGGGATTCATGCAAACGCAGAAGCCCAAGGCTGCATCATCACCACGTATGGCAGCCTTGGGAAGTCAGCTGCAACAACAGCCTTTGTCAGAATGGAAACAGGCACCGTCAATTAAGTGTGACCTCCAAAGTCATTGCCACCATCAGAAATAGGCACGGAAATCGCTCACTTCACTGCAGGTGGTTACCTCCAAATTCTTTTGCTTTGGGGAAAATGTGGGCACGGAATTGAAGGACACCAGAAAAGTGGCATCTACTTCCCTGGAGGTGGTTAAGCTTGGAAGCAGGACTTGAGCAAGAAAAGCTTCTCAGCTCCTTGTAAGGCAGTAAGTGATGGGATGATTTCCCATCCCTGCAGAAATCCTGACCTCTGCCACAGGTGGGTGAGTGACACAAAAGCTGTGTCCTTGGTTCTCAGCCTTACCTTCTCATGCTGTTCATCCTGCTCTGCAGCTCCTGCTCTGAATAGTCTTCTTATGTTCCCACGGGGCAGGTAGAAAATGAAGACACGGCCCCTGCCACCAAGGTCAGCTCTGCAGCACACGTGACCTGAGGAGCACTTGGCTACTCATGCAAACTGTGCAGTGTAAGGAAGATTGTTGCATGTTGCGCTTCTTCTTCTAATGGCTCAGAAATTAATTTTCCTACGTAGAAAATGGGAACGGAAAATAAATAAATATATAAATAAACAAATAAAGCAAAAGCCTGACACAAAGCAGACGTGATTGTAACTATGGAATTCAGGAGGGCGAGGGATTTGCCCTCTATACGAAGAAGCTGACTGCAAAGGACTAAGAACAGCCATGATCACGTTGAGAACTTGCGGGTAAAATTAGAGACTGAACCAATCATGGGCTTCTGGAGGTGAGGGTCTGCTCCAGGCCGCACCTGTGCACCTGTGTGCAACCCATCTCCTCAGCACACCCCTGTGCAAGCACACATTGTTGCCACTGCGTGTACACACTATCTGTGTGCTCACACGCACTCACGCGTCCACATCCCGTAGTGCAGCCCTGTGCGCACACACACAGACACATGTGTAACCCTTTCTTTTCACTCCCAAAGTGCACGCACACAGCAGTACCACAATGGCCTTGTTCAGCTTCAACACTCTGCACACCCCTGTGCACACACATGTATGTGCATGCTCGTCCTTGCACACATACCCACTGACCTGCACACACCTGAGCAACCCCACTGCTTTGGACACTCATGAACACAAACGTGTGCAACACCATCCGTGCACAAATCCACACACACACAAATGGAAGAGTCTGAATTCCTAATTGAATGGGAATCCAAGTGCAAAACTCCAATTTTGCAAATTCGCTAAATTTTTAGATACCAAGTGCTTTAGTTTGGTAGAAGACATGAGGGCAAGTAATGGACTCATTGAATGGATACACTCAGTAATGGAAAATCCATGCACTTTATCAACCAAATTAAGGAATGAATTTTTACCTTAAAAAAAACCTAAGGAATGAATGTTTACCTTCTGGATTTGAGGGATGTCTCTTCTGCCTGGTTTGGCCAAAGGAAGCCTAAGGTTATTTGCCTTTGAATAGGAAAGCCCTAAGAGAGCGAGAAGAGTTAACCTGGACAGCGTTACCCAGGGTTGTGGGAACAGCTGAATGATTTTTGAGAACTGGTCAACTCGTGAACCTGAGACCTGGGATCCTCCATCCTAGGGTGGAACTTTACTGGAGCACGTGGATGCCACAGCAACAAAAGAACTGTGTACAACAGACTGAGAGTTTGCCGAGTGTCTTGGTTTACAGAAAGCACAACTAACTCAGCAGCAAGTGACATACTTGGAATAGGAGATTACAGCTGGACTTTGAACCTTAAGGACTGCCAGGAAAGAAGCCATCTACTAAACCCCTGAGCTGCAAACTGCCAAGGAAGTCCATACTTTCCCAGTAATGACAGGAGGGTGCCAACCACGGATACACAGCTACGGACTGATGGTAAACTTCAAACAGCATCGAGTGAGTAAGGGATAGCCAGGGTGCACTGGTGCTCAATGTTCAGGAAGCCCATAGATCTACACTGGGCCAAAGGACACTCATTTTATTACCTCATACAGTGTTTACTGTATTGGAGGCAAAAGCAGGACATTCGTTCTTACCAAAAAAGATTATCGAAACACCAAGCCATCCTGGTAGAGCAGGGCAATGTAGAAATAACTGTAACTAATACTGTCAACCCAGTATCTTTCCTTAGCGGAACTCCCGGATTGCACGACTGCTTGGAAACAACTGAAGCTGCACATTCCAGCTGCTCGGTCGGACCTGAAGGATGAACCCTCCGAGGATGCAGAATACACCTGGTTAACCAACAGCTGCAGTTTGATGAGACAAGGAGACTGTAAGGCAGGACATGCAGTAACTGCTACTGACCAGGTCATAGAAGCACAACCACCAGCTGTGGGGACTTCCCCTCGGAAGGCTGAAATAACTGCCTTGACCAGAGCCTTAATTCTATGGACAGATGCTAAATATGTGTTTGGGGTGCCACACGCTCATAGGACCATCTGAAAGGAGCAAGGATTGCTCACACACAAGGAAAACAGCGCGATGTAAATCTACCAATGGCTACTAGAGGTGGTAAAGGACATCAGAAATGTAACACTGCACAGGAGACAGAAAATAAGGTGATAGATCAGATGGCAGAACAGGCAGTTGAAGAAGGCTTCAATTCCAGATGGTACACTTAAAACCTCTGAACCCAAGTCAAAACCTGTAAAATATTCTAAGGAGAACAGGAGTCTAATTAACGATTTAGAAGGGAAGAGAGCAAGCTGACAGATGGGTGCAAACCCAGATGGACACAATGTTATGCCCTTTTGTGTTTTATGGGAATTGGTTAGAAGGGAAGATCAATATTGGGCAAACCAACACTACAAAGTACAATCCCAGGACCAGGAACAGGGCACAAGTGGGCCTCACGGGAAGGGGCCTTCCAGGGCAACCATGGCAAATTGATTTCACACAGCTCCCAAGAAAAGGGGGGTATCGCTGTAGGAAAATTTCTGTCACCTTAGAAACAGTTCAGGATGCTGCTGCAGATGCCTGATGGACAATCCAAGAGGAGGCATCCTGTTTATCCAAAGTTGAATTGCAACATGGGGTAGGCAGGGATAACACTGACTGGGGAACAGTTTTCTCTGGACTATGGGATAAACTTGCTAGTTGCCAAATTTGGGATGACTGAAACAGCTTTTCTTAGCCTGCATCACCTTGCTACTCTTTGTGTGTTTTGCTTGTGTTGTTATAAGATGCTCTTTGTGTCTGTGCCAGGATACCAGAAGGGAATATATGAGGTATAGGAGAGGCATGAGCTAAGGTAAAAGGTAGAGAGCGGGACTTATTTCAGGACATGTCAAGATAGAATAAAATAATCTAGCAGGTGGAAGCCCTGCTAGATTAAAGAAAGGGGGGAACTGAATAGTGAAAAAGGACTCCATAGTAGCAGAAAGGGGAACACTTTGCTACAGAAAAGGGAAAGGGGGCCTCGCTAAGGCAAAGAGTAGTTACAGATAGATAGTTTATGTTAAGGGAGGACAGAGAAAGGGGGAATTACAGACACTTACTCAAAACAAAACCAGAAAAGAGGGCAGCAAAGATAAGAAGGAACTGTCCGGAGACCTCTGACAAGAAGAAGGATTAGATACCCCCGGGCAAGATGATGCTGACATGGGAGAACGATAACGGCAGATAACACCAAGAAGGAAACAGAAGAAGAATTTCACCCCAAAACAAAGACAAGGGTCGCGGGGAATGGGGTCAGAGGGAATGGGGTCAGAGGGAATGGGGCCATAGGGAATGTAATGAATATGTAATCAAACTGGGGAGGAGACTATTGATCATGTATTAGCTTGACTTATGTCTGTAACACACTTTTCTCCTTACGGTGTGCAAGTTTGGAGGAGCTATCCCCCTTGCACCCGGCGCTGCGCAACGCTGGAATAAACATACCTGCTTTATAACCAGTCTCTGGATTATAGAGTTTGATTCTGCAAGTCAGTACCACAATGTCCTTGTGCAAATCCAACCCTTTGCACACAGCTGTGCACGCACATACATGTGCATGCTCATCCTTGCACACATACCCACTGACCTGCACACACCTGAGCAACCCCACTGCTTTGGACACTCACGAAAACAAATGTGTGCAACACCATCCATGCACAAATCCACACACACTCACACACACACACAAAACATGGAACCCCACTGCTTTGCACAATCCTGTGCACACTCACGTGTGTCATGCACTGATTTCCCAGCCGGTCCTCGTGAGGTCTCTTACTTAGGACGGGAGTGCAGGGGAGCAGCCAGAAGCTGTTTGCATTCCCTGCTGTCTGCTGGGCAGGTTTGTTGGCGATGCTCGGGTTGCTTTGCTTTCCCTTGGGAGGTGGGAAGGAGCTTTGGGTTGGAGGCACATCCCGTGCCAGAGCATCCCGATGGCACGCGTGGGATCAGCAGGTCTGTCAGAGAAGTGGGTGAGGTTGCACGCCAAGCTGCAGCAGAGGAAGGGGAGGAGGTCCCAGCACAGCTCTGCACCACGCTCTGCCACGCTGGGCAGCTTGTTCCTGGCTCAGCAGTGCCATCAGACAAGAAGCAGGGAAGGAAATCAAGGATGGGGGTACCATCAAACAGAGTCCGTGCAAGCCTGTGCAAGACAAACAGACCCAGAGCTTGTGTTTTTTTTCTGCTTTTGTAGCATTTGTGTGCTGTAGCTGAGCAAAAGGTTCTGCTGCTTGATTCTTCTTCTGCAACAGCCACCTACCGGTAAATGGCTGCGGGGATGGAGGATGTGACAGAAAGCATTTGTCTGCACGACAGTGTAGTTACACTTGGTCTAGAGAGTGAGAGAGGGCAGGCAGCACTGCCTGATGTTGGTCAGGGTGAGCTCCTTCTTCCGCAGCGTGATGATGGCAGGGACAGCTCAGAGGTGGGAGCTGGGAATGGACACGGCAGGAGGACAGAGGTGTGAGGGAGCAGCCAAGGCAGCGAAGAGCATCAAAAGGCCCTGAAAAGCATCACAAAGCCACAGCCAGGAAGCTTGGGGTTTTCATGAGCAGCATCCAGGATGCTAGAGACTGTTTGCTCCCCTAAAAAATGGTAACAGAGCTCTCGCTGCGGGCATCACAAAACCAGGCAAAATGGGAACACACCCAGAGCTCTGCTGCACGCACCCCACAGTCAGAGCATTGCAAGCTGAGCTGCCTTGCTGTTTCTTGCATTCATCATGGTCCCTGTGAATGAAGACTTGGAACACAGTCAAGGCGTTGATTGAGCACCAGAGTGCCTTTATTCAATCGAAGAAAGGAGGACGGGAGAGGGACGGGGAAAGATGGGATTCATCCTCTGTTGTTGAGGAGAGAGTGGCTCAGAGCTCGTGTTGCTGCCTGGTGCCTGGGACTGCAGGCCTGACTCCAGGTTCCCATCCAAGGGCTCGGCTTCTCCTCGGTGACATTGACTTGGTCCTGCTTGGAGGTGACGCTGTTGGGGCACTCGGGCTGTCTTTGGGCTGGGCTGCACTGCAAAGGCACCGCACAGGTCGCCCATAGAGAATTTCATATGGGCTTCATCCTTCCTTGGTTGGGATTTTCTTCGAATTCTCACAAGTGCCAGAGGCAGTGCTTGCAACCATGGAATCCCAGCCTCTTGGCCAACTTTTAGTATTTGCAGCTTAGATAAATGGCTCCTCTTTTCCACTTGGCCACTTGACTGTGGCCTGTAAGGTGTATGCAACTGCCAATTGATTCCCAATAAAGTACTGACTTGTTGAACCACTTTAGCAATAAAATGGTGGCCTCAATCTGAAGAGATTGTTCCTGGCACCCAGAACCTTGGAATTATTTCTTGTCACAAAACTTTTGTTACTTCCCTGGCCTGGTTAGTCCGGCACGGGTATGCCTCAGGCCATCCTGGAAAGGTATCTGCTAAAACTAACATGTATCTGTACCCCCCTTTTCTTGGGAGCTCTGAGAAATCTACCTGCCATTATTGTCCTGGATAATTTCTCTCCCTGTTTGCCCTAACTGAACTTTGTGGCCTGTGTTAGGATTATTTGGTAAACAAACTTCACATTGCTGGGTCACTTGCCTAATGGCAGTATACCCATTTCGGGTGACCACTCGTTGAACAAGATATTTATATAATGCTTCTGCTCCCCAGTGAGTGTTCCTGTGTTCAGTCACCACAGCCCATCATATGGCTGCTGGAATCATTCTTTTCCCTTGTGCTGGAAAGCTCCATCCTTCCTCTTTTACCTGCCCTTCCTGATAATTATTTATCGAGTTCCAATACTCTTTGAAGTGCTTTGGCTCACCATCCACCTGCATGTTACCACCTGGAATCAAGGAAGCCTCCACCACCTCACCCTCTGCCGCTCGCTTTGCTTCTCTGTCAGCCAGCGCATTTCCCATTCCTTCAGCACTGTCTCCCCTTTGCTGGCATCAACAGTGCATTTTAGCAACCTTCTCCAGCTGTTGGACTGCCTCCAGGAGTCTGGCTATTTCTTCAGCGTGTTTAAGACCTTTCCCTTGGCTTGACAACAGTCCTCTTTCTTTCCATATTGCTGATATTGGTGCATGAACAGCACTAAGGCATATTTTGAATCAGTCCATATCTTTATCTTCCCATGTCGAACAAAGCTGCTCCCGTCTGTGTATCAGGTGTCTTCCGCATCCTCCAGTGGTTCTTCTTTCAAGTCTCTGCGACTGGAATAGACTGCTTCCATAGTCTCTAAACAGTCGTGAGACACAGGTTCTCCTGTAATTGCACTAAGAAAAGCAGCTGATTTACAATATTTGTTACTGTTATTTCTCCATCATCTTGCTCCACTAGAATGGCTTGATACTTCAAAAATCTCTGAGGGGAAAGCCAATGTCCCCCTTTCACCTCCAGCACTGTAGAGACCGTGTGGGATACCAGTGCAGTTCTCTTCTGCCCCATTGTCCTAATGCTGGGGCCTTCATTAACTCCTCTTTCAACTGCTTTCAACCGGGCCACAGTCCAGGCTGGTGACTGTGGTTTCTTGCAGGTTCACGTCAGCCCCTTCAGCAGAACTAGGAGAAAGGACTGGCTGAACAATGATGACCTCTTTCTCTCTGTCTCTGCTGTCACTCAGAAGGCTTTCATTTGAATTGCAGCCTGACTCCAAGTCCCTCTCCAAGAGTCTCAGCTTCTCCTCAGTGACACTGCCTTGGTCCTGCTTGGAGGTGCTGCTGTCGGGGCACTCGGGCTGTGTTTGGGCTGGGCTGCACTGCAAAGGCACCGGGCCACAGTCCAGGCTGGTGACTGTGGTTTCTGGCAGGCAGAATTGATCACCTGAGGAATTCAGCTTTATTTGCCTTCATCTGTGTTTCTTCTTGCTGGATCTCATGCACTCTGCTGGCTTCAGTCTGTGTTTCTACTCCAAGAAGAAAATAAATGGGTCTTCACAAACCAGAAAACTGGAAAAGCACCCTCAAGTCTGCTGTTTGAGCCTTCTTCATTTCAAGAGCACATGCTTTTATCTCCTCAGCACTCAAACACTTATTGTTTACATGGAACCTTCTCTCTCCGAGGCTGTAGCCACTGTCTCTTGTCCTGGCAATGGCACCACTGAGCAGATCACCTCCATTCTCTGCATCCTCCATTCAGTATATTTGCACATGGATAAGATCTCCCCGGAATCTTCTCTAGGATTAACAGTCCTAGCTCTCTCAGCCTTTCCTTATAGGAGAGATGTTGCAGTCCCTTTATCATCTTCTGAGCCCTCTGTTGGATTACGTTAGGTATGATTCTTGTAACAGAGAACTCAGATCAGGACACGATGATCGATGTGTGGTCTCAACAACGCTGAACTGAGGGGAAGGAACATCTCTCTCAATCTGCTGGCAGTACCTTGCTTATTTGCAGCACAAGGATATCATTAAGTTATTTTTGGTGTATTTTTTCTTTTTCTTTTTTAAATTCTTTTTTCTTTTTTTCTTTTTTTTTTTTTTTTTCATCAAGTTCACATTTCTGTTTCACATTCACTCTGTATCATTCGCTATGTAGCTCCAGGGAAAGATGGGACTCATCCTCTATTGTTGAGGAGAGGGTGGCTCACAGCTCGTGCTGTTGCTTGGAGGCAGGGACTGGTGGTCTGATTCTACATCTGCCTCCAAGATGCTCGGCTTCTCCTCACTGATGCTGACCTGAGCCTGCATGGTGGTGCTGCTGTCGGGGCACTCGGGCTGTGCTTGGCCTGGGCTGTCCTGGGACCCCTGCACTGGGTCGCAATCCAGGCTGGTGCCGGTGGTGTCTGGCAGGCTCAGGTCAGCAGCTTCCGGAGGGATGGGATGAATGAGGGCTTGAATGACGATGACGTTCTCGTCTCCATTGATGGTGCCATATGGAAGGCTGTCGACTGAAATGCAGCACCCTGTGCTTCCTAACAGCTCTGCGTTGATGGAAGCACAGGATGCGCTGTCGTCCCATGCCCGGCGTCTTCGGGGAACACAAGGGCTCGGGTCCCCTAGGAAGGAGTAGATGCACAGCGGTTAGTGTCAAACGTTCACAAGATGAATCATGCTTTAAAGAGGTCCTTGGCATTTGGCTATGTAGTGGTGGTGGGCAGAAGCAAATAGGCTTCTAGCAACAGTGTCATTGTCTCGACAGTGATCCTCGTGCAGGTGCAGCTCTTGTGTTGACAAGAGACTCATTTGGGAAAGACAGGGGTGAACCAAAGATGTCAGGCACGGGCTCGAACGCCAGAAGGAGGTACAAGCCCACTGAAAGCATGAATCCTACCTGTGCTGCTGACAAGCAGTGTTTTGAAAACTGGATTTGCACCCTTACCTGCCAGGACCAACACTTCTGCTTCTAAGGGATCGCTGGCACTGCTCTGCAGTTGGCGTTCGGCCACAGGCGATGGTTTGCCCAGGCAGAAGCAGGAACGCCAACTGCCAGCTGGTGCCTGCTTCCTCTTCATGGGCACACTTGGTCTGGAGAGAAAACAGAGCATGCTGCCAGTCGTGGTGCAGGGTGAGGGAAGAGCTGCTCCGAGCCCTTGCTGACAGTTGCCCGTTCCTGGCAAACCCACCCGACCAATGATGATAGGGGCTGGAAAGGGAAGTCCTCTTTACCTTTCAGATGGAGAATCAATGACCGCGTGGAAGTTCCTCAGATCAGCTGTGGGGCCTTCCTCCACCTCGACATCGCTGCTCTGTGTCGCCGTGGGAGGGCTGCTCTGGCCTCTCCTCTCTGCCTGTGCCTCCTGCACGGTGAGCAGCTTTGTGGCAGGAGGAGACACACACACAGACTTGGGCCCGGCAAGAGAACTGTGCCCTGCAAGGGGAAACCACAGGTAAGAGGGAGGATCAGAAAGCAGCAGCACAGCCATCCCAGTTCTGCATTTCTCTCAGACTTGCTTATCAGAGCCACTGCAAGAAGAGGAGCTCAAAGTAACCGTGTGCTCAGAGGTATGCTCGTGGCAAAGGACACAGCCACAATTAAGAGCAGCTCACTGTATCGAAACAGGCAAACAAAAACCCTAGAAAAACTAGGGGCAGGGACCTCAGAAAGCTTTGCTGCCACACTTCAATCAAGCTTCGCCTGCTTGCAAAAAATCTTAACAGCTGTGACGGTTTTCTCCATGTAAGTTATGGGTTTGGACACTCTCAGGATCCAGGAACGGGGCACCATATTCCAATCTAAACCCAGAAGCCTGCTGTCTCCTTGACAGCAAAAGCATTTTCAAAGGTCTTGGAGAAGGCCTGGCTTGGATCAAGGTGTCAGATCAAGATCAAGCTAATGGAGAAAGACGCTCACCTGCTCCCTCTCCCACGGCTGGTGTGGATGTGGAGGGGAAGAGGACGTCTGTGTGGCTGATCAGGAACTCCACCACAGCTGACTGCGTCTGCAGCTCCTTGCAGGCAGCTTCTCCATAGGCACAGGCAGACTGGCTCCGCTGGGATCTGAAGTAAAGGCAGATCTTACAAGTCATTTCCCCAAGATCGTTTCCCCAAGTCTGAAATTTGCAGCAAAAACTGACAAGTTGGGCTCTGGAGACTTCCGCAGTGGGCAATCAGCGATGCCACTGACGAAATTCTCCTGGATCATCAGGGACACAGCAGTCCCAGCTAAACAAGTGACTAGAAACTGTCATCTGGAAATTGTGCCCCTGGAGGTTGGGGGAGAGCAGAACTAAGCATCGTGTTGAAACGGAAAAAGAAGTTTACCTTAAGAGGTTTGGAGCCCACACTATGGCCAAGTTCTGAGCGTGCATGTTGGTGACGGAGCAGTTCCCGGCCAGAGACGCCAAGTGTCTCATTAAGTACTGCAGAGTCCTGGAAAACAAGAGGGGCAGATGTTCAGCACCAAAAAGCAAGCCGTGCTGCAGTGCACAAAACAAACCTCACTTCATGCTGGTTGTTGTCATTGCTACTGTCCCCGAATAGGAAGTAGGTAAAACTAAGTGCCACCACGCTGCAGCACCAAGCCCCAGCACAGCACAGCCGCAGCCATTGGCTGCACCAACAGTGCCCCCATGCCAAGGAACTGACCCAGTCAACCAACCCGACGCAGCCTTCAGCCGCTTCAGCGTGCACAGGCATGATGCTGCCAGCGTGAGGCAACACCTGGAATCGCATCATGGCCCTCTGAAAGGCAGCAGGGCTGAGCTCAGCAGACCGAGCGCAGCACTGACCTGTAGTGAGGAGCGGGCAGCTGCTGGATGGTGTCCTGCATTCTGAGCAGCCGCTCCTCCTCCGTGGCAGCACAAACAGCGTCCTGGAAAAAGGCAGGAAGGGATTCAGACACCAGGCGGGAATAGCAAAGGGAAGGGAATTCTCGCAAGCGTCGTATATAGTTTAAGTAAGCACTTCCTGGCACCACCAGAAGTGGCATCAGCCAGAGGCAGGAGGTGGCAAAGACATGCCTCGTGGGGCTAACAGAAATAAGACCTCGGAGCTGGGGCACTGCTGCAACCATCAGCCAGGACGCCCAGGGAAGAGGTACGTGTCATTTCCAAGACATTGCCCTGAGCTTACCGAGAACTTGGCATACAGCTGGTCAGTCAGCAGAGGGTTTGGGAGCTCCCTGAAGTACATCTTGCACAGGGAGCTCACGCTGTGAATGTCTCGGACGCTCAGCTCGGGAATCTGCTCCGACTCGAATTCATGGCTGCAGAAAAGGACACAGGATTGGGCAGAGGGCTTTGAGAAAGAGGAAACCAAGTCCAAAGCCACAACAAATACAGTCAAGAAAAGGAAGGGGTTCCTCGGAACGCCCGCAGCATGGCACGTGCCCCTGCTGACAGCTGTGTCAGTCGCAGCACTCTTACCGTAGTTGCTGGATCTTGGACGTAACGCCGGACAGGCGGTAGATCCCCTGCACCACGCCATGCTGCTCGATGAACTTGGCGCAGCTCTGCAGGACCTGGGGGACTACAGAACAAGAGCCAGCGGTTAGCTCAGCTTCTTACTCAAGTCCTGCTTCAGCCCGTGCTCTTCTCCCATCCCAGCCACTAAGCCCAGCCGGGCCACCGCTTGCTTCCTCCTTAAAGGAGAAAGCTGGCAGAGACAGCTGTGAGGAAACTGCAGAGACGTGTTCTTGGCTTTCCAGAAATGCCACCACCTAGCAACAGCCTGGAGAAAGTAAATCTGGCAAAGCCACACACACTGCAAGTCCCATCACAGCTCCCTCAGGAATGGAGGAATCCAATCTCAAGTCCAGAAGAGCTAGGAAAAGGCTGCAGGATGCTCTCTTTGGCCAGAAGGCTTCCTGCGTTTTCAGGCTTACACAATTGCTGGGTATGATCTCCCTTTCATCTTTAGATGCCCAGCGGAGGGAGATCTCAGCAATGGGCTGTTCCTTACCATCACGGCCAGAGCGGAGAAGGTGCTCCCCCAGGTCACACCCAAACACCCCTTCCTTCGCCGGCTCCGGCTGCTCCGATCTCCTGGGGCGGGCCTTCACCACCGAGCGAAGGAAGGTGCTGAGCTTGCCCCGTTTCCTCGGCACTGCAAAGAAACAAAATAAAGAAACCAGTTCATTTCAGGCTTGGCTCGGTTGGACGAGGCCGAGCGTAACGCCTTCGACCGAGCACGGAACAACGGGAAGAACATTCCCAACCAGGACACGCAAGAACCGATTTTCCCCGTCCCTGCAAGTGCCCAAGGCCAGGTCGGAAGGGGCCCCGGACAGCCTGCTCTCGACTCCTGCTAAATGCGCAGGCTGGGCACCCAGACTGAGGCAGGGGCCTTGGAGCCTGAGGATGATCCTTTAGACCCCTTCCAATCCCAAGCCATTCCAGGAGGATTCTGTGACTTCCTCAAGCACAACAATAAACACAGTGGGATTGGGCCAGATCTCTGCGTGTTCCCATGGACCTTAATGCAGTCCTCTTGCTAAGCTTGCTCAACTCGGGCATTAACGAACCCCCTGAAAGCCACGCTCTGACCCCATTTTACTAACCCGCATTGTCAAATGTAACATGTGTACCTGGCTTTGGCAATGAATCGACGACGGACTCGGGAACTTTTCCGCTGATGAGTTCCACGCACTCACCAGGGAAAAACCCAACCTGTAACAAGAACAAAAAGACAGCTGGGCATTAGCCCGAGTCCACAGCCAAAGGGAAAGTCCTCTGTCACCGACACAGGGCAACCGTTTGCGTCCGGAAGCCATCCTGTGCAGGCAGAGCAGCTCCAAGCTGAGATTCCAGACTCTACTGAAGTTGGGCTCTCGTGTTGGAAGCGTGTGCCTACCTGAAAGCCACGCTTGCCTCTCCACCAGGGGCTCAGCTCCTTTGGTGGCATAGCAATAATGCACACCAAGTCTCCTACCTGCAAGAGATTGAAACGTCAATTCCTGTGGCAGGAAAGCACAGCTCAAACGACTGCCTGCTTCTGCGCCGCAGAATAGCCTCAAGCTTGACAGCCATTGCACCAATGCAGCCCCCAAGGCAAGGAACGCCTGGAACTGCTTACCTCCAGGGAGAGCTCATCCGGCCCCTGGGCGACGTAGCGCTTGATAACATGGGCTGCCGCAATCGCTGGAACGTTAAGAGATGACTCCGCACGCACCAGCTGCGGCTTCCACATGTCATCAGCCTGCAAAACAGAGCACAGGCCGTGGTCAGGAGCTGAGGACAAACTCTTGCCTGCAGGAGAGCACATCTGCGGCTCCCTCTGCTGGCTCAACACAGGGAACAAAGACAAGCCAGAGCTTCACACTGTACCTCCGTGCCCACCACCTCAGGCCCACTGCTGATCTTGCTGCACTCAAGGCCCATCACACCAGGTGTGACAAGCTGGAACAGAGCAGAAACACACTTCTGTTGTCTCTATTCACACAGCACAGTATGGAGAGACTTCTTCAGAACTACCCTTGCATACCCTGCGGCATAGGCAAGTGTTCGAGAAACTACCCCTTGCTGCAGTCTGTTCCAACGTGACAGCCTATTAGGCAGCATTGTACCAAGTTGCTATCCCTCTGCCAGCAGATGGGGACTCTGGCACAGAGCAGCAGATGCATTCGCCCAGAGCGCTCTGACAGTGTGACAGAAGGGCATTAGACAGCACCCTTCTGAGGGCTGAGCTGGAGGGCAGTGAAGAAACCCATGGCATGCAAAACAATGTGGTAGGACAAACACGGCACATACCTGGCAACAAGATCACCTCAGGCTACCTGCAGCAGTTCCTGGTCACTCTGCTCAGATCTTATGAGAGCAAAAGCTGCACCAAGGCAGTGGGCGGAGGGTGGGCAGAGGAGAGAGAAAGAGCAGGTCAGTGAGCAGGGCTAAGACAGCCATGGCATAACGCACACAGCACAATCGTCCCATCCACTTGCTGCAAGACATGCTGAGTCTCAGGCTACGGGATGCCTGTCCGCCCAGCAACTTGACGATGCTTCCACAATTGAGCACAGAAGACGACGGAAGAAGCATGGGACGGGTGCCACCCTTACGGACACCCCCTTTGGAACATGCCTACCAGGGGAAAATGACGTCTGATGCTCAAGAGTAAGCAATACGGTGCTGGGAGCTCCGACAGCCAGCACTTCTCAACACCTCGCTGCCCACCCGTCCATCCTACGCTGGCTCAGCTTACCTACAGGATGCTGCGCACGATGCTACTCAAACAAAGGCACTAAACGCACAAGAACAACAAGAAAACCAACCACTCCGAACTCCTACTCGCCCACAAAGGAACACAGAACGCACCGCTCCTCCCCTCATGCCAGCCGCTTATGACATCACCAACGGCCACCAGCCTGCTCCACCATGACTCCCCACAAGGGGGGGAGGCATGACCACGTGGTCAAATGTGATTCCAACACGGCACCACAACATTGCAGAACTCACTGTGGGGTTGGAATTACGTCCTGGTGTGGCAGCGCAATGGGAGGTGTTTGGGCACAGCTGAAGAGCTGGCTGACTCCTGACGTTTCCAAAGGAGGGTGCCAGATTCACTCTCAGCATTCTTTTGCAGGGCTCTTTGGGATGCTTCAAACCCATTTCACTGACTAGGTCACTTCTAGAATGTTCAGCTGACAAATGCTCGCTTTGTCTGGGTAACGCCTCTATGCATCATGAATGAAAAATAAAATTAAATGGGCACGCCACCCTGTGAAACTTACCTCTCTGCTCTTGTTGTCAGCCAGACACCTAAGATGAGCATTACGTGTCGCTGCTCCTGAATGGAGATGCACCCAAGTCTGTGTTCCACTCTGCTCCACCTAAGTGTCTAAAAGAAACACAGGCAGAGATGATTAGAAGATCCTTTGCGCAGACGAAAGCGCAGGCTGCACGCCTATTCTCTTTAGCAAGAAATACTACTTGAGAATCCACAGACAGTTTTATGAGAGGTAGTATGAAAGATGAGCAGAAAGGAAATAGATTCATTAAAATAACCGAGTTAATCCTCTCCCCGTCAAAAAGGAAGCCTTCTGGGCACTGTAAGCCGCACCTCCTACAACACCTTGCACCACAAATTGTGGCACATGCATTTTTTTCCCACAGGCCCCTCGCTTCTGTCGTTAGTGTCAGATCCACTCAGGTTCAAATACGTGGATCAGAACAGCCATTCAGTTCTGCTGAGGCAGGATCCCACCACTGGGATGTCCCCCAGTCCCATTCCCTGCTTCTCCTGGCACGGGTGGGGAAAGGAACAGCAAGTGATATCACCTACCCAGACTTCTGCTGGGCCTTCCATTCGGTCGCCCATCCCTGGGAGAAGCAGGGGAGCTCCCGTGGCACAAAGCTCGCAGCTGCAGAAATCAAGGCTGCCTCTAAGATGGTGCTTTCAAACAGCACGAGTAACTGGATGTAGGACTTGAAACACAAGGGTAACATGAAAAAGCCACCAGTCCCCACGGATGGGGCTGTTCGCAGAGACAACAGCTGCTTGCTTTCCAGCAGTGTGATGCTCACCCAACAAAGCGCTCAGCCAGCAGATGCCTCCAGCGTCTGAGCATCCATTTGGAGATGGTTTTCTTAACATCCAGGCTGAATCTCCCCTCATACAACCTGAGATTGTTCCTTCCACTCCTGTCTCTAGTTACATGGGAGAAGAGCAGGACAGCCCCCCCCCCGACATAACCTCTCTTCAGGTAATCGTACAGAATGAGAAGGTCCTCCCTGAGCCTCCTCTCTTCCAGACTAAATCATCCCAGTTCCATAAGAAGCTCCCCATAAGATTGTGCTCTAGACACCTCACAGCTTCACTGGTCTCCTCTGGACACATCTCAGCATTTCAGTGTCCTTCTTGCAGTGAGGGGCCCAGAACAGAACACAGAACTCCAGGTGAGGACTCACCAGTGCCGACTACAGGGGGATGATGGATTCCCTGCTCCTGCTGGCTCCAGCCTTCTGCATTCCAACTCCAATCTCAACCATTCCTGCTGTAGTAGGACTTGAATCCTCATTTGGGGCTGCAGCTCAACAGGTCAGCACATCAGAAATAACACAACGTGCCACTGGAAGACGTGTCTCAAAGCCCAGAAAATCCAACTCTCTGACCTCGGCACAACTCACCAACCAAGAGCCAGGCCTTGACAACTTGGCTGATCTGAGCACGCGGGAGGGGGCCAGACAGTGGACCACAAGTGTCCATTTCCACTGCAGCTCCCTGTAGAGAACAGCACCAATCAGCAGGCGTGAATGAATTCATTGACAAGCTGCACAATGAGTCTGTTCTTTACATGAGCAAAAAAAACAACAACACACATAGATTCCTGACCAAAAAAGGTGGGAGTTAATAACGACCAAAGAGGCTCCTGTTCCTAGGCCTAATCCTCTCTCCCCAACTCCTGGGTGATGCCCACAGGCTTCAAGTCAGGTCTCAAATCCATTGGACTCCCGTCAGAGAACTCCATCAAAAAGGATGTTACACATGTGACACTTACATACATTTTGCACCAGAAACAGCACTGCCAGCAGGAGCAGAGAGGTGACTGTCCCCCTGTACTCGGCACTGGTGCGGCTGCAACTCGAGTTCTGTTTCCAGTTTTGGACCCCCCACTGCAAGAAAGACATTGAGGCTTTGGAACATGTTCCAAGAAGGGCAACAAAGCTGGTGAGGGGTCTGGAGCACAATGGGGCCACATGAGGAGAGGCTGCAGGAGCTGGGAATGCTCAGCCTGGAGAAGAGATGGCTCTGAGCAAAACCGTGAGCCCCCACTCACCTCAGCAGAGGTCAACCTGCACCCCAGCCATCCGCCCATCCACGTGCACACGCACACACCTGCGCCACTCTGCCTGCTTTGCACACCCACATTCACGCACCGCATCTTGTGCTCTCCTTTGCATTCACAGACGTGTGCAAACCATCCCTGGGAACACGTATGTGCCTACACCTACCAGTAAACATCCCTGTGTGTGCACCTCTGTGCAACCCAACTCCTCAGCACACCCTTGTGCAAGCACACATTGGTGCCACCGTGTCCACGCACTATCCATGTGCTCACACACACTCACGCAACCACATCCCCTAGTGCAGCCCTGTGCGCACACACAGACACACGCGTAACCCCTTCCTTTCACTCCCAAAGTGCACGCACACACTGGTACCACAATGTCCTTGCGCAGCTCCAACTCTTTGCACACCCCTGTGCATGCACATATATGTGCATGCTCGTCCTTGCACACATACCCACTGACCTACACACACCTGAGCAACCCCACTGGTTTGTACACTCATGAACACAAATGTGTGCAACACCATCCGTGCACAAATACACAACTCGTGGAACCCCACTGCTTTGCACAATCCTGTGCACACTCACGTGTGTCATGCACTGATTTCCCAGCCAGTCCTCGTGGGGTCTCTTACTTAGGACGGGAGTGCAGGGGAGCAGCCAGAAGCTGTTTGCATTCCCTGCTGTCTGCTGGGCAGGTTTGTTGGCGATGCTTGGGTTGCTTTGCTTTCCCTTGGGAGGTGGGAAGGAGCTTTGGGTTGGAGGCACATCCCGTGCCAGAGCATCCCGATGGCACGCGTGGGATCAGCAGGTCTGTCAGAGAAGTGGGTGAGGTTGCACGCCAAGCTGCAGCAGAGGAAGGGGAGGAGGTCCCAGCACAGCTCTGCACCACGCTCTGCCACGCTGGGCAGCTTGTTCCTGGCTCAGCAGTGCCATCAGACTGTTTCTTGCATTCCTCCCGGTCCCTGTGAATGAAGACTCGGAACACAGTCAAGGCGTTGATTGAGCACCAGAGTGCCTTTATTCAATTGGAGAAAGGAGGACGGGAGAGGTACGGGGAAAGATGGGACTCATTCTCTGTTGTTGAGGAGAGAGCGGCTCAGAGCTCGTGTTGCTGCCTGGTGCCTGGGACTGCAGGCCTGACTCCAAGTCCCCCTCCAAGACGCTCGGCTTCTCCTCAGTGACACTGACTTGGTCCTGCTTGGAGGTGCTGCTGTCGGGGCACTCGGGCTGTGTTTGGGCTGGGCTGCACTGCAAAGGCACCGGGCCACAGTCCAGGCTGGTGACTGTGGTTTCTGGCAGGCAGAATTGATCACCTGAGGAATTCAGCTTTATTTGCCTTCATCTGTGTTTCCTCTTGCTGGATCTCATGCACTCTGCTGGCTTCAGTCTGTGTTTCTACTCCAAGAAGAAAATAAATGGGTCTTCACAAACCAGAAAACTGGAAAAGCACCCTCAAGTCTGCTGTTTGAGCCTTCTTCATTTCAAGAGCACATGCTTTTATCTCCTCAGCACTCAAACACTTATTGTTTACATGGAACCTTCTCTCTCCGAGGCTGTAGCCACTGTCTCTTGTCCTGGCAATGGCACCACTGAGCAGATCACCTCCATTCTCTGCATCCTCCATTCAGTATATTTGCACATGGATAAGATCTCCCCGGAATCTTCTCCAGGATTAACAGTCCTAGCTCTCTCAGCCTGGAATACCTGTTTCCATCAGCTGCCACCATCCAGAACAGCCAGTCTTCTTGCGGTCACCTGGCCCAAACATCCCTTTGTCTCTACCCTTGATTCCTGCAAGAGAGATGGGAGCTCGGCACGCACACCATCCTTCCAACACCCCATCCCAGCAGCAAGGGATCACAGCCCTAACACAGCCAAAACAAAAAGGGTGTGCGAGTTTCCTGGTAGCACTCAGTGTGAACAAATCTACCACTGAGCAACACCATGAGCCCCCACTCACCTCAGCAGAGGTCAACCTGTAACCCCAGCCTTCCCCTATCCATGTGCACACGTCCACCCGTGCGCCACCCTGCCTGCTTTGCACACCCCCATGCACGCACTGCATCTTGTGCCCTCCTTTGCATTCACAGACGTGTGCAAACCATCCCTGGGAACACGTACAGGCCTACACCTACCACAAACATCCCTTTGTGTGCACCCGTGTGCAACCCAACTCCTCAGCACACGCACGCATTTGTGCCACCCTGTCCACGCACTCACCACGTGCCCTCCAGCATCACTGCTGCCTCCTCCGGTACCGTACCCGCAGATGCTTCAGAGCTCATTAGCATGGACTTCCTTCCTCGCCTCAGCATCTGCTCCTGCGCTCACCTTCATTCCTACTGAGATACCGTCCGCTTCCAGCACCAGCAGACCTGCAAGACAGAGAAAGGAAAGGTGGGATTCATGCAAACGCAGAAGCCCAAGGCTGCATCATCACCACGTATGGCAGCCTTGGGAAGTCAGCTGCAACAACAGCCTTTGTCAGAATGGAAACAGGCACCGTCAATTAAGTGTGACCTCCAAAGTCATTGCCACCATCAGAAATAGGCACAGAAATCGCTCACTTCACTGCAGGTGGTTACCTCCAAATTCTTTTGCTTTGGGGAAAATGTGGGCACGGAATTGAAGGACACCAGAAAAGTGGCATCTACTTCCCTGGAGGTGGTTAAGCTTGGAAGCAGGACTTGAGCAAGAAAAGCTTCTCAGCTCCTTGTAAGGCAGTAAGTGATGGGGTGATTTCCCATCCCTGCAGAAATCCTGACCTCTGCCACAGGTGGGTGAGTGACACAAAAGCTGTGTCCTTGGTTCTCAGCCTTACCTTCTCATGCTGTTCATCCTGCTCTGCAGCTCCTGCTCTGAATAGTCTTCTTATGTTCCCATGGGGCAGGTAGAAAATGAAGACACGGCCCCTGCCACCAAGGTCAGCTCTGCAGCACACATGACCTGAGGAGCACTTGGCTACTCATGCAAACTGTGCAGTGTAAGGAAGATTGTTGCCTGTTGCACTTCTTCTTCTAATGGCTCAGAAATTAATTTTCCTACGTAGAAAATGGGAAAGGAAAATAAATAAATATATAAATAAACAAATAAAGCAAAAGCCTGACACAAAGCAGACGTGATTGTAACTATGGAATTCAGGAGGGCAAGGGATTTGCCCTCTATACGAAGAAGCTGACTGCAAAGGACCAAGAACAGCCATGATCAACGTTGAGAACTTGCGGGTCAAATTAGAGACTGAACCAATCATGGGCTTCTGGAGGTGAGGGTCTGCTCCAGGCTGCACCTGTGCACCTGTGTGCAACCCATCTCCTCAGCACACCCCTGTGCAAGCACACATTGTTGCCACTGCGTGTACACACTATCTGTGTGCTCACACGCACTCACGCGTCCACATCCTGTAGTGCAGCCCTGTGCGCACACACACAGACACATGTGTAACCCCTTCCTTTCACTCCCAAAGTGCACGCACACAGCAGTACCACAATGGCCTTGTTCAGCTTCAACACTCTGCACACCCCTGTGCACACACATGTATGTGCATGCTCGTCCTTGCACACATACCCACTGACCTGCACACACCTGAGCAACCCCACTGCTTTGGACACTCATGAACACAAACGTGTGCAACACCATCCGTGCACAAATCCACACACACACAAATGGAAGAGTCTGAATTCCTAATTGAATGGGAATCCAAGTGCAAAACTCCAATTTTGCAAATTCGCTAAATTTTTAGATACCAAGTGCTTTAGTTTGGTAGAAGACATGAGGGCAAGTAATGGACTCATTGAATGGATACACTCAGTAATGGAAAATCCATGCACTTTATCAACCAAATTAAGGAATGAATTTTTACCTTAAAAAAAACCTAAGGAATGAATGTTTACCTTCTGGATTTGAGGGATGTCTCTTCTGCCTGGTTTGGCCAAAGGAAGCCTAAGGTTATTTGCCTTTGAATAGGAAAGCCCTAAGAGAGCGAGAAGAGTTAACCTGGACAGCGTTACCCAGGGTTGTGGGAACAGCTGAATGATTTTTGAGAACTGGTCAACTCGTGAACCTGAGACCTGGGATCCTCCATCCTAGGGTGGAACTTTACTGGAGCACGTGGATGCCACAGCAACAAAAGAACTGTGTACAACAGACTGAGAGTTTGCCGAGTGTCTTGGTTTACAGAAAGCACAACTAACTCAGCAGCAAGTGACATACTTGGAATAGGAGATTACAGCTGGACTTTGAACCTTAAGGACTGCCAGGAAAGAAGCCATCTACTAAACCCCTGAGCTGCAAACTGCCAAGGAAGTCCATACTTTCCAAGTAATGACAGGAGGGTGCCAACCACGGATACACAGCTACGGACTGATGGTAAACTTCAAACAGCATCGAGTGAGTAAGGGATAGCCAGGGTGCACTGGTGCTCAATGTTCAGGAAGCCCATAGATCTACACTGGGCCAAAGGACACTCATTTTATTACCTCATACAGTGTTTACTGTATTGGAGGCAAAAGCGGGACATTCGTTCTTACCAAAAAAGATTATCGAAACACCAAGCCATCCTGGTAGAGCAGGGCAATGTAGAAATAACTGTAACTAATACTGTCAACCCAGTATCTTTCCTTAGCGGAACTCCCGGATTGCACGACTGCTTGGAAACAACTGAAGCTGCACATTCCAGCTGCTCGGTCGGACCTGAAGGATGAACCCTCCGAGGATGCAGAATACACCTGGTTAACCAACAGCTGCAGTTTGATGAGACAAGGAGACTGTAAGGCAGGACATGCAGTAACTGCTACTGACCAGGTCATAGAAGCACAACCACCAGCTGTGGGGACTTCCCCTCGGAAGGCTGAAATAACTGCCTTGACCAGAGCCTTAATTCTATGGACAGATGCTAAATATGTGTTTGGGGTGCCACACGCTCATAGGACCATCTGAAAGGAGCAAGGATTGCTCACACACAAGGAAAACAGCGCGATGTAAATCTACCAATGGCTACTAGAGGTGGTAAAGGACATCAGAAATGTAACACTGCACAGGAGACAGAAAATAAGGTGATAGATCAGATGGCAGAACAGGCAGTTGAAGAAGGCTTCAATTCCAGATGGTACACTTAAAACCTCTGAACCCAAGTCAAAACCTGTAAAATATTCTAAGGAGAACAGGAGTCTAATTAACGATTTAGAAGGGAAGAGAGCAAGCTGACAGATGGGTGCAAACCCAGATGGACACAATGTTATGCCCTTTTGTGTTTTATGGGAATTGGTTAGAAGGGAAGATCAATATTGGGCAAACCAACACTACAAAGTACAATCCCAGGACCAGGAACAGGGCACAAGTGGGCCTCACGGGAAGGGGCCTTCCAGGGCAACCATGGCAAATTGATTTCACACAGCTCCCAAGAAAAGGGGGGTATCGCTGTAGGAAAATTTCTGTCACCTTAGAAACAGTTCAGGATGCTGCTGCAGATGCCTGATGGACAATCCAAGAGGAGGCATCCTGTTTATCCAAAGTTGAATTGCAACATGGGGTAGGCAGGGATAACACTGACTGGGGAACAGTTTTCTCTGGACTATGGGATAAACTTGCTAGTTGCCAAATTTGGGATGACTGAAACAGCTTTTCTTAGCCTGCATCACCTTGCTACTCTTTGTGTGTTTTGCTTGTGTTGTTATAAGATGCTCTTTGTGTCTGTGCCAGGATACCAGAAGGGAATATATGAGGTATAGGAGAGGCATGAGCTAAGGTAAAAGGTAGAGAGCGGGACTTATTTCAGGACATGTCAAGATAGAATAAAATAATCTAGCAGGTGGAAGCCCTGCTAGATTAAAGAAAGGGGGGAACTGAATAGTGAAAAAGGACTCCATAGTAGCAGAAAGGGGAACACTTTGCTACAGAAAAGGGAAAGGGGGCCTCGCTAAGGCAAAGAGTAGTTACAGATAGATAGTTTATGTTAAGGGAGGACAGAGAAAGGGGGAATTACAGACACTTACTCAAAACAAAACCAGAAAAGAGGGCAGCAAAGATAAGAAGGAACTGTCCGGAGACCTCTGACAAGAAGAAGGATTAGATACCCCCGGGCAAGATGATGCTGACATGGGAGAACGATAACGGCAGATAACACCAAGAAGGAAACAGAAGAAGAATTTCACCCCAAAACAAAGACAAGGGTCGCGGGGAATGGGGTCAGAGGGAATGGGGTCAGAGGGAATGGGGCCATAGGGAATGTAATGAATATGTAATCAAACTGGGGAGGAGACTATTGATCATGTATTAGCTTGACTTATGTCTGTAACACACTTTTCTCCTTACGGTGTGCAAGTTTGGAGGAGCTATCCCCCTTGCACCCGGCGCTGCGCAACGCTGGAATAAACATACCTGCTTTATAACCAGTCTCTGGATTATAGAGTTTGATTCTGCAAGTCAGTACCACAATGTCCTTGTGCAAATCCAACCCTTTGCACACAGCTGTGCACGCACATACATGTGCATGCTCATCCTTGCACACATACCCACTGACCTGCACACACCTGAGCAACCCCACTGCTTTGGACACTCACGAAAACAAATGTGTGCAACACCATCCATGCACAAATCCACACACACTCACACACACACACAAAACATGGAACCCCACTGCTTTGCACAATCCTGTGCACACTCACGTGTGTCATGCACTGATTTCCCAGCCGGTCCTCGTGAGGTCTCTTACTTAGGACGGGAGTGCAGGGGAGCAGCCAGAAGCTGTTTGCATTCCCTGCTGTCTGCTGGGCAGGTTTGTTGGCGATGCTCGGGTTGCTTTGCTTTCCCTTGGGAGGTGGGAAGGAGCTTTGTATGGAGGCACATCCCGTGCCAGAGCATCCCGATGGCACGCGTGGGATCAGCAGGTCTGTCAGAGAAGTGGGTGAGGTTGCACGCCAAGCTGCAGCAGAGGAAGGGGAGGAGGTCCCAGCACAGCTCTGCACCACGCTCTGCCACGCTGGGCAGCTTGTTCCTGGCTCAGCAGTGCCATCAGACAAGAAGCAGGGAAGGAAATCAAGGATGGGGGTACCATCAAACAGAGTCCGTGCAAGCCTGTGCAAGACAAACAGACCCAGAGCTTGTGTTTTTTTTCTGCTTTTGTAGCATTTGTGTGCTGTAGCTGAGCAAAAGGTTCTGCTGCTTGATTCTTCTTCTGCAACAGCCACCTACCGGTAAATGGCTGCGGGGATGGAGGATGTGACAGAAAGCATTTGTCTGCACGACAGTGTAGTTACACTTGGTCTAGAGAGTGAGAGAGGGCAGGCAGCACTGCCTGATGTTGGTCAGGGTGAGCTCCTTCTTCCGCAGCGTGATGATGGCAGGGACAGCTCAGAGGTGGGAGCTGGGAATGGACACGGCAGGAGGACAGAGGTGTGAGGGAGCAGCCAAGGCAGCGAAGAGCATCAAAAGGCCCTGAAAAGCATCACAAAGCCACAGCCAGGAAGCTTGGGGTTTTCATGAGCAGCATCCAGGATGCTAGAGACTGTTTGCTCCCCTAAAAAATGGTAACAGAGCTCTCGCTGCGGGCATCACAAAACCAGGCAAAATGGGAACACACCCAGAGCTCTGCTGCACGCACCCCACAGTCAGAGCATTGCAAGCTGAGCTGCCTTGCTGTTTCTTGCATTCATCATGGTCCCTGTGAATGAAGACTTGGAACACAGTCAAGGCGTTGATTGAGCACCAGAGTGCCTTTATTCAATCGAAGAAAGGAGGACGGGAGAGGGACGGGGAAAGATGGGATTCATCCTCTGTTGTTGAGGAGAGAGTGGCTCAGAGCTCGTGTTGCTGCCTGGTGCCTGGGACTGCAGGCCTGACTCCAGGTTCCCATCCAAGGGCTCGGCTTCTCCTCGGTGACATTGACTTGGTCCTGCTTGGAGGTGACGCTGTTGGGGCACTCGGGCTGTCTTTGGGCTGGGCTGCACTGCAAAGGCACCGCACAGGTCGCCCATAGAGAATTTCATATGGGCTTCATCCTTCCTTGGTTGGGATTTTCTTCGAATTCTCACAAGTGCCAGAGGCAGTGCTTGCAACCATGGAATCCCAGCCTCTTGGCCAACTTTTAGTATTTGCAGCTTAGATAAATGGCTCCTCTTTTCCACTTGGCCACTTGACTGTGGCCTGTAAGGTGTATGCAACTGCCAATTGATTCCCAATAAAGTACTGACTTGTTGAACCACTTTAGCAATAAAATGGTGGCCTCAATCTGAAGAGATTGTTCCTGGCACCCAGAACCTTGGAATTATTTCTTGTCACAAAACTTTTGTTACTTCCCTGGCCTGGTTAGTCCGGCACGGGTATGCCTCAGGCCATCCTGAAAAGGTATCTGCTCAAACTAACATGTATCTGTACCCCCCTTTTCTTGGGAGCTCTGAGAAATCTACCTGCCATTATTGTCCTGGATAATTTCTCTCCCTGTTTGCCCTAACTGAACTTTGTGGCCTGTGTTAGGATTATTTGGTAAACAAACTTCACATTGCTGGGTCACTTGCCTAATGGCAGTATACCCATTTCGGGTGACCACTCGTTGAACAAGATATTTATATAATGCTTCTGCTCCCCAGTGAGTGTTCCTGTGTTCAGTCACCACAGCCCATCATATGGCTGCTGGAATCATTCTTTTCCCTTGTGCTGGAAAGCTCCATCCTTCCTCTTTTACCTGCCCTTCCTGATAATTATTTATCGAGTTCCAATACTCTTTGAAGTGCTTTGGCTCACCATCCACCTGCATGTTACCACCTGGAATCAAGGAAGCCTCCACCACCTCACCCTCTGCCGCTCGCTTTGCTTCTCTGTCAGCCAGCGCATTTCCCATTCCTTCAGCACTGTCTCCCCTTTGCTGGCATCAACAGTGCATTTTAGCAACCTTCTCCAGCTGTTGGACTGCCTCCAGGAGTCTGGCTATTTCTTCAGCGTGTTTAAGACCTTTCCCTTGGCTTGACAACAGTCCTCTTTCTTTCCATATTGCTGATATTGGTGCATGAACAGCACTAAGGCATATTTTGAATCAGTCCATATCTTTATCTTCCCATGTCGAACAAAGCTGCTCCCGTCTGTGTATCAGGTGTCTTCCGCATCCTCCAGTGGTTCTTCTTTCAAGTCTCTGCGACTGGAATAGACTGCTTCCATAGTCTCTAAACAGTCGTGAGACACAGGTTCTCCTGTAATTGCACTAAGAAAAGCAGCTGATTTACAATATTTGTTACTGTTATTTCTCCATCATCTTGCTCCACTAGAATGGCTTGATACTTCAAAAATCTCTGAGGGGAAAGCCAATGTCCCCCTTTCACCTCCAGCACTGTAGAGACCGTGTGGGATACCAGTGCAGTTCTCTTCTGCCCCATTGTCCTAATGCTGGGGCCTTCATTAACTCCTCTTTCAACTGCTTTCAACCGGGCCACAGTCCAGGCTGGTGACTGTGGTTTCTTGCAGGTTCACGTCAGCCCCTTCAGCAGAACTAGGAGAAAGGACTGGCTGAACAATGATGACCTCTTTCTCTCTGTCTCTGCTGTCACTCAGAAGGCTTTCATTTGAATTGCAGCCTGACTCCAAGTCCCTCTCCAAGAGTCTCAGCTTCTCCTCAGTGACACTGCCTTGGTCCTGCTTGGAGGTGCTGCTGTCGGGGCACTCGGGCTGTGTTTGGGCTGGGCTGCACTGCAAAGGCACCGGGCCACAGTCCAGGCTGGTGACTGTGGTTTCTGGCAGGCAGAATTGATCACCTGAGGAATTCAGCTTTATTTGCCTTCATCTGTGTTTCTTCTTGCTGGATCTCATGCACTCTGCTGGCTTCAGTCTGTGTTTCTACTCCAAGAAGAAAATAAATGGGTCTTCACAAACCAGAAAACTGGAAAAGCACCCTCAAGTCTGCTGTTTGAGCCTTCTTCATTTCAAGAGCACATGCTTTTATCTCCTCAGCACTCAAACACTTATTGTTTACATGGAACCTTCTCTCTCCGAGGCTGTAGCCACTGTCTCTTGTCCTGGCAATGGCACCACTGAGCAGATCACCTCCATTCTCTGCATCCTCCATTCAGTATATTTGCACATGGATAAGATCTCCCCGGAATCTTCTCTAGGATTAACAGTCCTAGCTCTCTCAGCCTTTCCTTATAGGAGAGATGTTGCAGTCCCTTTATCATCTTCTGAGCCCTCTGTTGGATTACGTTAGGTATGATTCTTGTAACAGAGAACTCAGATCAGGACACGATGATCGATGTGTGGTCTCAACAACGCTGAACTGAGGGGAAGGAACATCTCTCTCAATCTGCTGGCAGTACCTTGCTTATTTGCAGCACAAGGATATCATTAAGTTATTTTTGGTGTATTTTTTCTTTTTCTTTTTTAAATTCTTTTTTCTTTTTTTCTTTTTTTTTTTTTTTTCATCAAGTTCACATTTCTGTTTCACATTCACTCTGTATCATTCGCTATGTAGCTCCAGGGAAAGATGGGACTCATCCTCTATTGTTGAGGAGAGGGTGGCTCACAGCTCGTGCTGTTGCTTGGAGGCAGGGACTGGTGGTCTGATTCTACATCTGCCTCCAAGATGCTCGGCTTCTCCTCACTGATGCTGACCTGAGCCTGCATGGTGGTGCTGCTGTCGGGGCACTCGGGCTGTGCTTGGCCTGGGCTGTCCTGGGACCCCTGCACTGGGTCGCAATCCAGGCTGGTGCCGGTGGTGTCTGGCAGGCTCAGGTCAGCAGCTTCCGGAGGGATGGGATGAATGAGGGCTTGAATGACGATGACGTTCTCGTCTCCATTGATGGTGCCATATGGAAGGCTGTCAACTGAAATGCAGCACCCTGTGCTTCCTAACAGCTCTGCGTTGATGGAAGCACAGGATGCGCTGTCGTCCCATGCCCGGCGTCTTCGGGGAACACAAGGGCTCGGGTCCCCTAGGAAGGAGTAGATGCACAGCGGTTAGTGTCAAACGTTCACAAGATGAATCATGCTTTAAAGAGGTCCTTGGCATTTGGCTATGTAGTGGTGGTGGGCAGAAGCAAATAGGCTTCTAGCAACAGTGTCATTGTCTCGACAGTGATCCTCGTGCAGGTGCAGCTCTTGTGTTGACAAGAGACTCATTTGGGAAAGACAGGGGTGAACCAAAGATGTCAGGCACGGGCTCGAACGCCAGAAGGAGGTACAAGCCCACTGAAAGCATGAATCCTACCTGTGCTGCTGACAAGCAGTGTTTTGAAAACTGGATTTGCACCCTTACCTGCCAGGACCAACACTTCTGCTTCTAAGGGATCGCTGGCACTGCTCTGCAGTTGGCGTTCGGCTGCAGGGGATGGTTTGCCCAGGCAGAAGCAGGAACGCCAACTGCCAGCTGGTGCCTGCTTCCTCTTCATGGGCACACTTGGTCTGGAGAGAAAACAGAGCATGCTGCCAGTCGTGGTGCAGGGTGAGGGAAGAGCTGCTCCGAGCCCTTGCTGACAGTTGCCCGTTCCTGGCAAACCCACCCGACCAATGATGATAGGGGCTGGAAAGGGAAGTCCTCTTTACCTTTCAGATGGAGAATCAATGACCGCGTGGAAGTTCCTCAGATCAGCTGTGGGGCCTTCCTCCACCTCGACATCGCTGCTCTGTGTCGCCGTGGGAGGGCTGCTCTGGCCTCTCCTCTCTGCCTGTGCCTCCTGCACGGTGAGCAGCTTTGTGGCAGGAGGAGACACACACACAGACTTGGGCCCGGCAAGAGAACTGTGCCCTGCAAGGGGAAACCACAGGTAAGAGGGAGGATCAGAAAGCAGCAGCACAGCCATCCCAGTTCTGCATTTCTCTCAGACTTGCTTATCAGAGCCACTGCAAGAAGAGGAGCTCAAAGTAACCGTGTGCTCAGAGGTATGCTCGTGGCAAAGGACACAGCCACAATTAAGAGCAGCTCACTGTATCGAAACAGGCAAACAAAAACCCTAGAAAAACTAGGGGCAGGGACCTCAGAAAGCTTTGCTGCCACACTTCAATCAAGCTTCGCCTGCTTGCAAAAAATCTTAACAGCTGTGACGGTTTTCTCCATGTAAGTTATGGGTTTGGACACTCTCAGGATCCAGGAACGGGGCACCATATTCCAATCTAAACCCAGAAGCCTGCTGTCTCCTTGACAGCAAAAGCATTTTCAAAGGTCTTGGAGAAGGCCTGGCTTGGATCAAGGTGTCAGATCAAGATCAAGCTAATGGAGAAAGACGCTCACCTGCTCCCTCTCCCACGGCTGGTGTGGATGTGGAGGGGAAGAGGACGTCTGTGTGGCTGATCAGGAACTCCACCACAGCTGACTGCGTCTGCAGCTCCTTGCAGGCAGCTTCTCCATAGGCACAGGCAGACTGGCTCCGCTGGGATCTGAAGTAAAGGCAGATCTTACAAGTCATTTCCCCAAGATCGTTTCCCCAAGTCTGAAATTTGCAGCAAAAACTGACAAGTTGGGCTCAGGAGACTTCCGCAGTGGGCAATCAGCGATGCCACTGACGAAATTCTCCTGGATGATCAGGGACACAGCAGTCCCAGCTAAACAAGTGACTAGAAACTGTCATCTGGAAATTGTGCCCCTGGAGGTTGGGGGAGAGCAGAACTAAGCATCGTGTTGAAACGGAAAAAGAAGTTTACCTTAAGAGGTTTGGAGCCCACACTATGGCCAAGTTCTGAGCGTGCATGTTGGTGACGGAGCAGTTCCCGGCCAGAGACGCCAAGTGTCTCATTAAGTACTGCAGAGTCCTGGAAAACAAGAGGGGCAGATGTTCAGCACCAAAAAGCAAGCCGTGCTGCAGTGCACAAAACAAACCTCACTTCATGCTGGTTGTTGTCATTGCTACTGTCCCCGAATAGGAAGTAGGTAAAACTAAGTGCCACCACGCTGCAGCACCAAGCCCCAGCACAGCACAGCCGCAGCCATTGGCTGCACCAACCGTGCCCCCATGCCAAGGAACTGACCCAGTCAACCAACCCGACGCAGCCTTCAGCCGCTTCAGCGTGCACAGGCATGATGCTGCCAGCGTGAGGCAACACCTGGAATCGCATCATGGCCCTCTGAAAGGCAGCAGGGCTGAGCTCAGCAGACCGAGCGCAGCACTGACCTGTAGTGAGGAGCGGGCAGCTGCTGGATGGTGTCCTGCATTCTGAGCAGCCGCTCCTCCTCCGTGGCAGCACAAACAGCGTCCTGGAAAAAGGCAGGAAGGGATTCAGACACCAGGCGAGAATAGCAAAGGGAAGGGAATTCTCGCAAGCGTCGTATATAGTTTAAGTAAGCACTTCCTGGCACCACCAGAAGTGGCATCAGCCAGAGGCAGGAGGTGGCAAAGACATGCCTCATGGGGCTAACAGAAATAAGACCTCGGAGCTGGGGCACTGCTGCAACCATCAGCCAGGACGCCCAGGGAAGAGGTACGTGTCATTTCCAAGACATTGCCCTGAGCTTACCGAGAACTTGTCATACAGCTGCTCGGTCAGCAGAGGGTTTGGGAGCTCCCTGAAGTACATCTTGCACAGGGAGCTCACGCTGTGAATGTCTCGGACGCTCAGCTCGGGAACCTGCTCCGACTCGAATTCATGGCTGCAGAGAAGGACACAGGATTGGGCAGAGGGCTTTGAGAAAGAGGAAAGCAAGTCCAAAGCCACACAGAATACAGTCAAGAAAAGGAAGGGGTTCCTCTGAACGCCCGCAGCATGGCACGTGCCCCTGCTGACAGCTGTGTCAGTCGCAGCACTCTTACCGTAGTTGCTGGATCTTGGACGTAACGCCGGACAGGCGGTAGATCCCCTGCACCACGCCATGCTGCTCAACGAACTCGGCGCAGCTCTGCAGGACCTGGGGGACTACAGAACAAGAGCCAGCGGTTAGCTCAGCTTCTTACTCAAGTCCTGCTTCAGCCCGTGCTCTTCTCCCATCCCAGCCACTAAGCCCAGCCGGGCCACCGCTTGCTTCCTCCTAAAAGGAGAAAGCTGGCAGAGACAGCTGTGAGGAAACTGCACAGAGACGTGTTCTTGGCTTTCCAGAAATGCCACCACCTAGCAACAGCCTGGAGAAAGTAAATCTGGCAAAGCCACACACACTGCAAGTCCCATCACAGCTCCCTCAGGAATGGAGGAATCCAATCTCAAGTCCAGAAGAGCTAGGAAAAGGCTGCAGGATGCTCTCTTTGGCCAGAAGGCTTCCTGCGTTTTCAGGCTTACACAATTGCTGGGTATGATCTCCCTTTCATCTTTAGATGCCCAGCGGAGGGAGATCTCAGCAATGGGCTGTTCCTTACCATCACGGCCAGAGCGGAGAAGGTGCTCCCCCAGGTCACACCCAAACACCCCTTCCTTCGCCGGCTCCGGCTGCTCCGATCTCCTGGGGCGGGCCTTCACCACCGAGCGAAGGAAGGTGCTGAGCTTGCCCCGTTTCCTCGGCACTGCAAAGAAACAAAATAAAGAAACCAGTTCATTTCAGGCTTGGCTCGGTTGGACGAGGCCGAGCGTAACGCCTTCGACCGAGCACGGAACAACGGGAAGAACATTCCCAACCAGGACACGCAAGAACCGATTTTCCCCGTCCCTGCAAGTGCCCAAGGCCAGGTCGGAAGGGGCCCCGGACAGCCTGCTCTCGACTCCTGCTAAATGCGCAGGCTGGGCACCCAGACTGAGGCAGGGGCCTTGGAGCCTGAGGATGATCCTTTAGACCCCTTCCAATCCCAAGCCATTCCAGGAGGATTCTGTGACTTCCTCAAGCACAACAATAAACACAGTGGGATTGGGCCAGATCTCTGCGTGTTCCCATGGACCTTAATGCAGTCCTCTTGCTAAGCTTGCTCAACTCGGGCATTAACGAACCCCCTGAAAGCCACGCTCTGACCCCATTTTACTAACCCGCATTGTCAAATGTAACATGTGTACCTGGCTTTGGCAATGAATCGACGACGGACTCGGGAACTTTTCCGCTGATGAGTTCCACGCACTCACCAGGGAAAAACCCAACCTGTAACAAGAACAAAAAGACAGCTGGGCATTAGCCCGAGTCCACAGCCAAAGGGAAAGTCCTCTGTCACCGACACAGGGCAACCGTTTGCGTCCGGAAGCCATCCTGTGCAGGCAGAGCAGCTCCAAGCTGAGATTCCAGACTCTACTGAAGTTGGGCTCTCTAGTCAGAAGCGTGTGCCTACCTGAAAGCCACGCTTGCCTCTCCACCAGGGGCTCAGCTCCTTTGGTGGCATAGCAATAATGCACACCAAGTCTCCTACCTGCAAGAGATTGAAACGTCAATCACAGCTTCAGCACAGCTGGCAGGAAAGCACAGCTCAAACGACTGCCTGCTTCTGCGCCGCAGAATAGCCTCAAGCTTGACAGCCATTGCACCAATGCAGCCCCCAAGGCAAGGAACGCCTGGAACTGCTTACCTCCAGGGAGAGCTCATCCGGCCCCTGGGCGACGTAGCGCTTGATAACATGGGCTGCCGCAATCGCTGGAACGTTAAGAGATGACTCCGCACGCACCAGCTGCGGCTTCCACATGTCATCAGCCTGCAAAACAGAGCACAGGCCGTGGTCAGGAGCTGAGGACAAACTCTTTTCTGCAGGAGAGCACATCTGCGGCTCCCTCTGCTGGCTCAACACAGGGAACAAAGACAAGTCAGAGCTTCACACTGTACCTCCGTGCCCACCACCTCAGGCCCACTGCTGATCTTGCTGCACTCAAGGCCCATCACACCAGGTGTGACAAGCTGGAACAGAGCAGAAACACACTTCTGTTGTCTCTATTCACACAGCACAGTATGGAGAGACTTCTTCAGAACTACCCTTGCATACCCTGCGGCATAGGCAAGTGTTCGAGAAACTACCCCTTGCTGCAGTCTGTTCCAACGTGACAGCCTATTAGGCAGCATTGTACCAAGTTGCTATCCCTCTGCCAGCAGATGGGGACTCTGGCACAGAGCAGCAGATGCATTCGCCCAGAGCGCTCTGACAGTGCGACAGAAGGGCATTAGACAGCACCCTTCTGAGGGCTGAGCTGGAGGGCAGTGAAGAAACCCATGGCATGCAAAACAATGTGGTAGGACAAACACGACACATACCTGGCAACAAGATCACCTCAGGCTACCTGCAGCAGTTCCTGGTCACTCTGCTCAGATCTTATGAGAGCAAAAGCTGCACCAAGGCAGTGGGCGGAGGGTGGGCAGAGGAGAGAGAAAGAGCAGGTCAGTGAGCAGGGCTAAGACAGCCATGGCATAACGCACACAGCACAATCGTCCCATCCACTTGCTGCAAGACATGCTGAGTCTCAGGCTACGGGATGCCTGTCCGCCCAGCAACTTGACGATGCTTCCACAATTGAGCACAGAAGATGATGGAAGAAGCATGGGACGGGTGCCACCCTTACGGACACCCCCTTTGGAACATGCCTACCAGGGGAAAATGACGTCTGATGCTCAAGAGTAAGCAATACGGTGCTGGGAGCTCCGACAGCCAGCACTTCTCAACACCTCGCTGCCCACCCGTCCATCCTACGCTGGCTCAGCTTACCTACAGGATGCTGCGCACGATGCTACTCAAACAAAGGCACTAAACGCACAAGAACAACAAGAAAACCAACCACTCCGAACTCCTACTCGCCCACAAAGGAACACAGAACGCACCGCTCCTCCCCTCATGCCAGCCGCTTATGACATCACCAACGGCCACCAGCCTGCTCCACCATGACTCCCCACAAGGGGGGGAGGCATGACCACGTGGTCAAATGTGATTCCAACACGGAACCACAACATTGCAGAACTCACTGTGGGGTTGGAATTACGTCCTGGTGTGGCAGCGCAATGGGAGGTGTTTGGGCACAGCTGAAGAGCTGGCTGACTCCTGACGTTTCCAAAGGAGGGTGCCAGATTCACTCTCAGCATTCTTTTGCAGGGCTCTTTGGGATGCTTCAAACCCATTTCACTGACTAGGTCACTTCTAGAATGTTCAGCTGACAAATGCTCGTTTTGTCTGGGTAACGCCTCTATGCATCATGAATGAAAAATAAAATTAAATGGGCACGCCACCCTGTGAAACTTACCTCTCTGCTCTTGTTGTCAGCCAGACACCTAAGATGAGCATTATGTGTCGCTGCTCCTGAATGGAGATGCACCCAAGTCTGTGTTCCACTCTGCTCCACCTAAGTGTCTAAAAGAAACACAGGCAGAGATGATTAGAAGATCCTTTGCGCAGACGAAAGCGCAGGCTGCACGCCTATTCTCTTTAGCAAGAAATACTACTTGAGAATCCACAGACAGTTTTATGAGAGGTAGTATGAAAGATGAGCAGAAAGGAAATAGATTCATTAAAATAACCGAGTTAATCCTCTCCCCATCAAAAAGGAAGCCTTCTGGGCACTGTTAGCAGCACCTCCTACAACACCTTGCACCACAAATTGTGGCACATGCATTTTTTTCCCACAGGCCCCTCGCTTCTGTCGTTAGTGTCAGATTCACTCAGGTTCAAATACGTGGATCAGAACAGCCATTCAGTTCTGCTGAGGCAGGATCCCACCACTGGGATGTCCCCCAGTCCCATTCCCTGCTTCTCCTGGCACGGGTGGGGAAAGGAACAGCAAGTGATATCACCTACCCAGACTTCTGCTGGGCCTTCCATTTGGTCGCCCATCCCAGGGAGAAGCAGGGGAGCTCCCGTGGCACAAAGCTCGCAGCTGGAGAAATCAAGGCTGCCTCTAAGATGGTGCTTTCAAACAGCACGAGTAACTGGATGTAGGACTTGAAACACAAGGG
Source organism: Excalfactoria chinensis (assembly GCF_039878825.1). NCBI lineage: Eukaryota > Metazoa > Chordata > Aves > Galliformes > Phasianidae > Excalfactoria > Excalfactoria chinensis. The sequence goes on from NW_027315575.1 coordinate 386,894, forward strand.
TAACATGAAAAAGCCACCAGTCCCCACGGATGGGGCTGTTCGCAGAGACAACAGCTGCGTGCTTTCCAGCAGTGTGATGCTCACCCAACAAAGCGCTCAGCCAGCAGATGCCTCCAGCGTCTGAGCACCCATTTGGAGATGGTTTTCTTAACATCCAGGCTGAATCTCCCCTCATACAACCTGAGGCCATTCCTTCCACTCCTGTCACTAGTTACATGGGAGAAGAGCAGGACAACCCCCACCCCCACATAACCTCTCTTCAGGTAATTGTAGAGAATGAGAAGGTCCTCCCTGAGCCTCCTCTCTTCCAGACTAAATCATCCCAGTTCCATAAGAAGCTCCCCATAAGATTGTGCTCTAGACACCTCACAGCTTCACTGGTCTCCTCTGGACACATCTCAGCATTTCAGTGTCCTTCTTGCAGTGAGGGGCCCAGAACAGAACACAGAACTCCAGGTGAGGACTCACCAGTGCCGACTACAGGGGGATGATGGATTCCCTGCTCCTGCTGGCTCCAGCCTTCTGCATTCCAACTCCAATCTCAACCATTCCTGCTGTAGTAGGACTTGAATCCTCATTTGGGGCTGCAGCTCAACAGGTCAGCACATCAAAAATAACACAACGTGCAACTGGAAGACGTGTCTCAAAGCCCAGAAAATCCAACTCTCTGACCTCGGCACAACTCACCAACCAAGAGCCAGGCCTTGACAACTTGGCTGATCTGAGCACGCGGGAGGGGGCCAGACAGTGGACCACAAGTGTCCATTTCCACTGCAGCTCCCTGTAGAGAACAGCACCAATCAGCAGGCGTGAATGAATTCATTGACAAGCTGCACAATGAGTCTGTTCTTTATAAAAAAAAAACCCACATCAATTCCTATTCAAAAAAGGGAGGAATTAATAAAGACCAAGAAAGTTCCTGTCCCTATGCCTCATTCTCTCACCCCAACTTTCCTTGCCTCATCCCCAACTCCTGGATGATGTCCACAAGCTTAATGGCAGGTCTCAATCCCATAAGATTCCTTTCACAATACTCCATCAGAAAGGATGTTACACTTGTTCTATACACTCAAGCAGACTGAGCATCAGTTTCTCAGTCACTTAAAACACACAGAAGCATCCAAACCCAGAGCACACACATCCCTTCCTGTGGTACTGGATCCCACAGCTCACCTTCACACCTCTGTCGATTCCTGGTGTTTTACACCCATGCAGCCTCGCTACGGTTCCATGGGTGTCACCCAAGACCTGCAGGACCTCTTTCTCCGCAAACCCCACCTGCAGGCACTGGCTCATGACGTTCACCACCTGCCCTCCTGCGCAAGAACAAGCATTAAGAACGAGAGCAAAGTGCATCGGATTCAACCTGGCCTGCTCCGACCCTCAGTCCTGCCAGGGATGCAGACTCATCCTCAGAGCCACGCTGGACATCAACACATGCATCATTCTTCAAACACCCCATCCCAGCAGCAAGGGATCAAAGCACTGGGACAGCAGAAACAAAAATGCTGTGAGAGTTTCCTGTTGGCACTGACCATGAACAAATCTACAGCTGAGCAACAGGACAGGAGACAAACAGCAGAAAACAACCAACCTGCAGAACTAACTCGTTTGGGGTTGGCCCAGATGTTTGCATGCTCCCTTTCCACGGCCCAGGCCAAGCTTGATGAGCTGCTCCTCATTTGCACAGGGGGAGAACGCTGCAGATGGGATGTGGGGGCTATGCACACCATGCCTTTCTCCTGCTTTTCCTCTCTCCATCTTCCATTAGCAAACAGCATCTCCAAGCCTTCCTTCCTGAAAAAATCACTGGTAAAAAAAGAACTGGCAAGCTTGCTTTTAAAATTGCCTTGTTTATACAGCTTGATGCTTTAAAGCAGAAGCTCACCTAGCAATGACCTACGTCAGACAAGCTCAACCTGCAGGGAAAAGTTATTTCTCTCTGTCTACAGGCTTTGCACACATTCACAGGTGCAACAGTCTGCCCAGATCTCAGCACAACTTTACTAATGGCAGAAATCCAGTTTATGCCCGCCACGTTTTTCTCTCTTCTGAAACACTGTACTGCTGCAAGAAGCAATGATGCCAGTAAAGAATCACATAATTGGAGCTGGAAGGGATCGCTAGAGACCATTCTCCTGCTGGCCACGCTCCTTTAAATGCACCCCAGGATCCCACTGGCCTTCTTGGAAAATATTTCCACATTAGGCATACATTTCAAGGAGGCTCCAGACAAGTAAAGACAGGGGAAAGCACTGGCAAGCCAAAGCAGGGCAAATTTTCCCACACTGCGTTAGCTACAGGGACAATAAATCATGCCCCCAAACTGCTTGCACTAGAACACCCAGCCTGAGATCATAGAAGCTGCCGAGATACGAGTTTATCACAACCCAGAAGTCCTTTAGATCGTGCACTCCCTGGTGCAGTGACACTGGAGGATCAGAATCCTCGGAGAAAAGAACCGGGCCTGCTCAGCTCCTTCCCACCCTCCCAAGGAAAAGCAAACCAACCGCACCGCTGCCAGCACAACCCCGCAGCACACAGCAGGGAACACAAACAGCTACCCAGTGCTCCCCTTCACTCCCAGCCTAACTACGAGTCCACCGGAGGATTCAGAGGGAAATCAATATAGAACACTTGAGTGCACACAGGACTGAATAAAGCCAGGATGAAATTGCACACGTGTGTGTGTGTGCACAGGGCTGCACAGAGCACATCTCCCTATTGTCCACCCTATAGACATATCCCCCCGTATCAGAGAATCATAGAATGGCCTGGGTTGCAAAGGACCGCAGCAATCATCTAGTTTCAACACCCCTGCTGGGTGCTGGGATGCCAACCACCATACCGGGCTGCCCAGAGCCACATCCAGCCTGGCCTTGAATGCCTCCAGTGATGGGGCATCCACAACTTCCATTCCCCCTTGTCCTATCACTATCCACCCTCATAAACAGCCCTTCTCCCTCCTGTTTGTGCGCTCCCTTCAAGTACTGAAAGGCCACAATGAGGTCTCCCCGCAGCCTTCTCTTCTCTAGGCTAAACAAGCCCAGATCCCTCAACCTCTCCTCATAGGAGAGCTGCTCCAGCCCTCTGATCATCACAGTGGCTCTCCTCTGGACCAACCCCAACAGCTCCACATCCTTCCCAGGCCTGGACACAGTACTGCAAAGAGGACCTCACAAGAGCTGAGTAGGAGGGGACAATCACCTCCCTCTCCCTGCTGGCCACCCCTTTTTCAGTGCAGCCCAGAACACACGTGGATGTATCTTTTTTCATACTTAGATTCCCATCTATGTACATATATAGACCACACCTACACCCCCACCATCTGCTAGAACTCCATATTCCTCCCCATAGCACCCAACAGCCCCCAGGAGCCCCATATCACCCTAAGGCCCCCACAACCCTCTCTCTCTCTATACACCACCCCTTCAAGTCCCATACCTGCCCATATCCTCCAATAGCTCCCCACAACCCCTACACACCCTCATAGCCCCCTAGAGCCCCTAGTCCTCCTATGGCCCACCACAGCCCCATATTCCCCCTAGAGTCCCCCTCAACTCTCTGTAGGCCTTTACAGCCCCTGCACAGCTCCCTACAGTCTTATATGACTACCTAGAGTCCCCCCACAGCCCCCTACTTTCCTATATCCCCCAGTGGCCCCCCCACATCCCTCTATGGCCCCTGAAGAAAAAACAAAACTAGAGCGGTGCACTTAGAAAGAGACCATTGAAAACAAATGCAAAATGCACACCTGCACAGGCTCACAGGGAAAACTGCAAGAGAAGCAATCTACACAGAGAGATGCTTTCCCTAGCTGCCCCCCCCAGCTCCATATCCCCCCTTTCCCCCCTCCCAGTCCCAAATCCCCCTCTGCCCTCCCCCCCAGCCCTATATCCCCCCTCTGCCCTCCCCCCCAGCCCCATATCCCCCCTCTGCCCCTCCCCCCTCTGCCCCTCCCTCCCAGTCCCATATTCCTTTCTGCCCCCCCCCCCCCCAGTCCCATATCCCCCTCTGGCCCTCCCCACACAGCCCCATATCCCCCTCTGCCCATCCCCCCCAGTCCCATACCGCGTTCTCCCCCCCCCCAGCCCTCTCCCCGCACCAGTGCCGTTCTCCCCGCACTCCGGCGCAGCTGTCCTCAGCACTCGCTGCCGTGGTGCCGGTTTCCGTCCCGATGCAGCTCGCACAGCCCCGGCTGCCGCGCCGGTCCCGTTCGGCCTCGGACCGGGCTGCGGGGGCCGCGCTCTGTGTGGAGCCGCCCCTCCAACGGCCGGGACGCAACGCTGGTTCCCGCGCACTGCGGCTCAGCCAATCGGAGCCGGCGGAGCTGCCGCTGCCCAATGGGAGGCCGGGGGAGGGGCGGACACCGGTCAGGAGCTGGGAGCCAGGAATGGCCGCGGGGGGAGGACAGAGGTGTGAGGGAGCAGCATCCAAACAGCAGGAAAAACAGCACTGAACAGCAGCACAAACCACAGACAGGAAGCTCGGGCTGATCGAGAGCAGCACCGGGATGCGAGAGATCGTTTGCTCCCATCCACAATGGCAGCACAGCTCCTGCTGCAGGAGTGCCTTAGGAATCCAACTCCATCCCCACAGAGCAGAGATCAAGCAGGTATGATCGTGGCGTTCCTGAGACCCCATGAGCATCAGCCCCTCCCCCTTGCGTAGTGAGTGGTGGGGGTGGGGGTGGGATGAAGGCTCATCGTCTTCCTCGCCTTCAACTTTCCACCCTGCGGGAGGGGCACCCCCCAACCTGCTTCCAGCTTGCCCTGAGGACATCTAATCACCACGCTGTGCTGGGGCTGTTCCACCCTGATCTTCATGGCCTTCATCCCCTTCTTTCCTCACACTTAGTGTCTGCAGCTCCCCCTCTCTCTGCCCCCCCCTTGCAGCAAGCACAACATTGGTTTTTTGAACTAGGCTTTACAGCACCTTTCTGGGCATGTGATACTTACTGCATAAGTGATTGCATCTGTCATGAGCAGCCTGTTTTCTGTCTTGTCATGGATGGTTACCTGGTCTATTAGGCAATGATGCACTTGATAAGTACAAAGGTGTTAATGTCTTAATATTCTGTTTCTACTCAGAATACTGACCAAAGGAATAAGTTTGATGTCAGCAGTGGAGAAGCTGTGGACAAAGATGGCAAAGTCTTGGAGATGGTGTCTCAGTAAGTATGCTGGGAGGGGGGGGGAAATAAAGGATGCTTCTTTCTTGCAGTTTGCCACCCTCACATCTGGTCATGTTACACAGGATGTTAGTTACACAGGATCACGGAATACCGGCATCTTCACCATCTTGCAGTTCTTAAAACAGAAGTTTCTTTGGCACTTTTTGCTCTGAGATAGAAATTCAGAGAAGAGTAACATTTATTTGTTTGTTTGTTTGTGTGCTTACTTACTAAATGCATGAAATAAATTAGTTGTGTTTCGATTTAAAGCAGTGTTTTTAAATGCATCAATCCCCATGATGAATGCAAAGAATTAGCTAGTCCCTTGCAAACTAAAGCAAGCTTTCTCCAATAGTTTGAATACTGATGTATCATCCTTTCCGTGAGTGAAAAGTATTGAGTGTTTAAGCAACAGGAATAAGTGTTTGTTCTTAATGCGTAGTTAAGCATTTGAGTGTGAGGAGAAAAAAAAACAACATTCCAGTGTGGGTGGTTTAATGTATATTTTAATTAATAAGTGTTTCCTGTATTCAGTGGAGAAGTGGCAGATGTGGTGTGACAGGAGAAATGTCCTTTGCAGGAGAGTTAATAACAAAAACACCTTGTCTTTTTACTTAGTCCTTTTAAAGAAGGTGAAGGATGACTATACAAGGTTTGATCAGACATAAAAACACTTCAGCATTTAGTTCTGTTATTATCTTCCTTGCTGTATAATGTGGCTCTCGGTGTAAAGGCATAGAAGAAGGTGGTAGTTGTAGGTACATCTTGTATTTGTACGCCAGTAAGATTAGTAAGTTATTTTTATATTCTTATAAAGTTCCCGATACCTTTCATAGCCTTTGTTAAATTAGGTTGTTCTAGAGCAGCTACGAATTTGAGAAGTGCCTTTGTGAGTCAGAAGAAGATCTGTAGCGTAGTATCCCATTTCCAGTGGGGAAAGAAAAGAACGGTGCAAGCATACATTTTTACTTCTCAAGCACTTCTACTGTCTCCATGGACTTAGCAGTGCATAGCACTGCTTTATGGAAATGTATGTGATTTAGTGCTTAAAAGGGAAAACATATTTGCCTTAAGAGCCTTCCAATGTAAGATCCATAAGTACACAAGATGTATTCTGTATTTTTCCAGGTCTAATGACATGGCTGGTTCACAAGAAGGCAGCAAAGAGAGTGTGCTGAAACCAGCACCTTTCAAAAGAGGCCGAGTGCAGAAAACCAGACCAAACCTAGAAAGAACTGTTGCATGGAGAAAAGACCACGGACATGAAAAAGATCCTGAAGAGGAGAAGCAGAAGGATGTGCGTTACACCATGTGAATGAAAGCAGTGATTCGTGCCACAAAGATGTAGGCTTCTCAAGCAGCTGCATAGATGTATTTTTGCTGGGCAGTGGTAAGAAAGATTTACCACTTAATCTGCAAGCATAGTATTTGTGTGTCTTATTCCTTCCAGTTAAACTGAACTGTCATAGAGTTTTCTGGTGCTTGTAATTAGATTCCGCTTTCTGTGGACACAGAGATTATATTTCACTGATGTTTTTGTTGGTGGTGGTGATACCAGATTTGAAAAGAGAAGTGCTGAACAGAAAGGATAATGTTGAAAAAAAAACCATTTCAGATGGAATGTATGCAGAAAAATAACAAATTTTTATCTTTAAAGTATTCGGGGAATTTAGCTGATGAACAAAAAAAAAAAAAGAACTTAATTTTTGAGGTGTTTTAATACAAGAATGATTAAAGTAAATATGTTTTCTTCCTTTCATTCCAAAAAAGAGATTGGCCAAAAATGTTTTTCTTACTAGAGTGGAACTTGTCTTCTTTTTAGGGAGTGGCTGATGCTCCCAAGAAAAGCCCACAGCAGCTAAAAGCTGTTGAAGATGAGAAAGGACCTTCAGATGTCTTGAAAGACGCTTCAGGTTTCAGTACAGGGTAAGATTATTTTTTAAGCGGAGAGATGGAGTGGAGGATGCGCTCCAGGTTGGACGTGTCTGTGACAAGTTCTCCTTTTGGTAAAGAAAAAGGTTAATGAATAAGAAATTAAGAAATGCTGTAGATCTGTTTTGTAGTTTTAGAAATTATGAGCTAGATGAAGGATTTGGTTAAATGTTTACGTTCCTCTCAAGCTTTGACTAGAAGTTGCAGTTGTTTTGAAACTGCTTCATTTTTCTTACATTTGCTGACCTGTCTTGAAGGTACAGGTTCTTGATGTTTGATGTGATCTCAGTTGATCTTTTTCATGACGTCCCTTCCTTTGCTCTCGTTCTAGCTACTGCTGAAAATTAAATACAAGCATGTGAAATGTGATTGGAAGGATTCATCTTGTCCCATGCCATCAACTGCCTGTTTGTTTTTTTAGGGAGTCTGGTCCTGAGATCCAAGAAGACAAAACTGTTACTTCATCAGTTCGGTTACTGAGGAGTCGATTCCATAGACCAAAGCCAAATTTCAGAACAACAAGTAGGAAGGAAGAGATGGATATAAATGAAGGTGTATCGCAGGAGGATGCCAACAAGAAGGAAAGTTTGATGCAGAGTAGTCATGAGTCTTGCGTCCCTCCAGATTCAGATGTAAGGCTTTTTCTTTTTTTTTTTTTTGTCAGTTGGATTCCAGCTTCTGAGTTTGTGAAACTGGTAGAAACACTTGATGATGTAAAGAAAAGATAGATTAATCTTTTTAGAAACAATATAATTTTGTGATTTTCTGTGTGGGAACTCTTGTACTTCCAGTTATTTCTGACCTGAGGTGAACTTCATGAAATGACGGTGAAGAAATAAAAGTACTGAAAACATCTACTGAAACCTACATTTCAAGGTGTTTAGTTAAAGAAAGACATACGAATTTTTCTTGGGAAGCCTGTGAAATGATTAGGGAGCAACTAAAAGGAGATGGTCTTTTTGGACAGGAAGTGCTCTGAGCAGTGATTAGTACTGAGCTTTGTGGACATAAAACTATCTCCTTTTTCAGTATGGTACCATGACTTGCTTTTGCTCATATTTGTTTTTCCTATTTTTCAGAAAGCAGAAGACTATGAAGTCCTGCAATCATTGGAATCCTTAGGAAAGGCAGAGTCAGTTGGCCCACAGGATGTTTCTGAAAGCTCAAGTTTTAAGTCCCCAGACACACTTTCTGGATCAGAGTGTGGCAACATGGAGGCCTGTCCACCTGTAGATAACCTGAATGGGACCTCGAGTACTAATGCTGGGTAAAGGTCTAGCTGCATTTATACCTCGACTAACAAGGAAGGCATTTTAAGAGGAAACTGTTCTGCTGATGGATTTCTAATTGACTAAGAATGTCTAATAAAAATTCTGAATGTTACTACTTGTAGATTTAACGCTAGTTTTATGAAAGCCCCAGTTACTGCTATGCTAAGCATCACATGAATGAATGTTTACTTTCGATTGAGAGAACAGTTTGTGCTGTAAGGGATCTTAAAGACTATCTCATTTCAGCTGTCCTGCCATAGACAGGGATACCTCCCACTAGATCAGGATGCTCAGATCTGCTAACCAAACTAGCCTTGAACACCTGCCTCTAGGTATGGCACCCACAGCTCTGGGCAACCACCGCTCTTCCAGGCTCCTGTGAAGTCTTTCTCCGTATTTGTTATATGCCCACTTTAACTATTGAAATGACTCAATGAGGTTTCCCCCCCAGCCTTCTCTTTTGCAGGCCGAAGGAACTCAGTTCTCTGTCTTTCTGCACAGGGGAGAATTTGTGGCTCTGATCATTCTTGTGGTACTTCTCTGCACTTTCAGTAATAGATCTACATGTTTCTTGTGCTGAGGACCCCACAGCTGGATGCAGTACTCTACATGGGGTCTCCTGAGAGCTGAGTAGGTGGGGAGAAACACCTTCGCCACCCTGTTGGCTTCTTCTGGATGCAGACCAGAGTATGACTGCCTCTGGGCTGCAAGTGCATGTTGCCAGCTCGTATCCAGCTTTTCATCTCTTAAGCCCTTATCCACTGTGCTGCTCTCATTCAGGTCACCCTCCCAGTCTTTACAGGTGTTGGGCATTACCCCAACCTTTATGCAGGATGCCGTGCTGCACTTTGTTGAGCTTCACGAGATGCACATGGGCTGACTTCTTGTGGGTTGTCTGAATGGCATCCCTTCCTTCTCTCATTTCTACTTCACCACTCAGTTTGATATCATCCATAGACTTGCGGAGGATACACGCAACACCACTGTCTCATTAATGAAGCTTTTAAATGGTATTACTCTCAGTATGGACTCCTGAGAGATGCTGTTTGCTACTGCTTTGCATTTGGACATTGAGCTGTTAACTGCAATTCTTTAGATACATCTATTCAGCCACTTCCAAATCCATCTAGTAATTTGCTCATTACATCCGTATCTCTCCAATTTAGAAGCAAGAGTGCTGTGGGGGATCCCTCCCCACACTGTGTTCCTTGATTTATTTTGCCCAATGAAAAGGTAGGGGCTATAGCATACTTCACTGACACTGATCAGGTGCACCAAAACAAGTTATTAAATGTATTCTGAACAAGATTTTGCACATATATTTATAATCATATGTATTCTAAGCAAACAGTGCGCTAGCCTCAAACTGATAAGTGTTCTGCTGGGGGGGGTGTAAATTTGGGTAGGAAAGGTTATATGACCTGATGTGTTCATTGCAGGGTGGGGACTGAGGTGGGGTGGTGTCTTGTAAGTGGGGGTTCTTAGGTTGGCTAGGGGGAGCTCTGAACGCCGTCCTCTAGCATCCTGACTTCCATGATAAGTGGGGAAGGGGGTGGAGGAGGGAAATGAACTGTTACAAACAGTATGGGATGAGCAATTGTTGAAAACTAAGATGAAGTTGTACCTCGGCATTTTCCATGTTGTCTGTTTGCAGATATCCTTTCTCATTCATCAGAGGGGATGCAGTTTCCTTCTTACACATGTTCTTCGTGCACCCATTAGAATCCCTTGCCTGCATCAGCTTAACTTTCCTGATCCCATTCCTATGCTACTGTTGGTATCCAAGTATCCCCAGGGTGTGTGTCTGTACTTCCACTGGCTGTGCATTCCCCCTTACGTTTTGGTTGGACTGGGAGGTCCTGGCTCAGCCATGCTCATCTCCTGCCTTCTTTGCCCTCTGTCTTGAACATGGGAATCAAGAGCTCTTGTACTCCAAGAAAGATGTCTCTAAATATCTGCTGGCTCTCTTCTGCTTCTTTATCTATGACAGCTGTTTGCAGGAGAATCCCATTGACTAGTCCCTTAAAAACTAAGAATTTCACTTCCTTAAAATGTAGGGTCCTTACTGTACTGCTCAGCTAAAATCATGAATTCCACCAGCACTTAATCAGTGCATTTTCTCTGTTTGGACTTTCCTACCACATGAACTAAGAAGTTATCCTCAGGATGCTGCAAGAGTCTCCTTGACTGCTTGCAGCTTGCTTTGACACTTTTCCAGTCGATGTTAGGGTGGTTAAAATCACCTGGCAATATCGGGGGTTGGAAGAACTCTACATCAACGCCCTCCACCCAGTAGGAAACACCAACTACGTAGTTTTCTTGGTTGGTTTGGTCTCTAATTGTCACCCATACTCCACAGTGGCTGCTGGCTCCTGGCTTTTACCCATGCTACATTGGTAGGGAGACACCTTCTATTGCAGGATCACTTTTCCATCTTGTTATTTGTGAGCATTTAGGAGTCATTAAGAATTATTTCTGTTGTGGAAGTAGTTAGTAGATGAATGCCTATACACATTTGCTGAAGAAAAAAAAGATTTGTGTGCGTAATTTAACACGCAGCAGAACTTTGCATTTGTGTAATGTCTTTCAAAAAGTAAGCTGTGTTTTATAAAAGTGAACCTGTGCTTTTTGATGACGTGCTTTTGTATTGAATTGGATATTGTTTGTTTCTGGTTGTCTTAGCATTGATAGAAAAATCCCAGCTCGAGGTGAAAGTAAACAAAGACCTCTTCAACCTGTCCAATTAGTGAGGGGCGGATTCCAGAAGTACAAGCCCAACTTGGGAAGAGGTGTTAGAAGGAAAGAATTACAAATACCAGAAAATAATGAGGATAAGAAAGCTGAAGCGGATGACTTGGAGGTGCAACAAACTGAGTCTGCTCGTCAAGTGTCAGCTTTTGTAAGTATACTAGGAATGGCTACTTTGCCTTCGAAAATGTGATTCCAAGTTACATGTTCTATCTTGGGCAGTTGTATTAGAATATTTAACGTTCATTCCCTGAAGCAGAGACACCATCTGCTATGAAAGAAATCCCACAAACTCTGAACTGTTGAGATATTGCAGGTACGAAATTAGTGGAGTCTACAACTTACAGTCTTAATGTCTTCTCAGAAATGAGGATCTAGTTTGGATTGGGTTGCATGACAGATGAAGGATGATGTACATTTGAAGTAAGCAGAATGCAAGTTTGTTTTCTATTGCAATACATAAAGATGGGCATTTAGTTCATTTTTTCTTTCCTGCTTGGTTGATTGAAGGCTGTGTTGAAGAATCCAGGAAGTATCAAGAGAAGACATAGGGTAGTCTGTTTTTCTGCAAGAGTTAAAGTCTTTGTGTGTTTATAAATGAAGTTCTGTTTTATAACCTTGCTTGATTCTCCTTTTTTCTTGCTGTTGAAATGGATAATACCTCTGTTTTATTGCAAATCAAAGGTAAAAATGAAGCTGCATCGCATGAAGGAAATGTACTGAGCAATGAGGAACATGCACAGGAAGAGGTACCTCAGGTGCCCTGTATTTCTGAAAACCTATTGTGTGAACAAAGCAGGTAAGGTCAGAGTTTAGCAAAATCATGTATGAAAAGTTTTCCTCTGGTACATAAAGATAAGTTTTTGAAGGTGTAAATTCCTTGTATTTGTATTTCTCTGATTCTTTGTTTTCAGTGCCCATAGGCAGCTTCATCCCTTGTTTTTGGTGCACACTTTTTAGCTAAGGTGAACTACTTTTGGTTTCTTTTTGGCTCCTAGTTTTTCATTTGTTTTAAATACACTGTTTGTCTACAGCACCAGGTTTTTGAGTGGTTGGCTCCAACTGTATTCTATATGGAATGAGGGCTGCTCCAACAGTAATTCTTCCTGTTCTGTTATGTTGGGCCACGCTGTTTCAGACTCATGTCAGTGGTGTGGCAGTAGAGGTTGAACCTTCCCACCATTGCTCCATTCCATGTTGTTGCTGTGCAACAGATGGCAGCAGTGGGACAGTCTGACAGGATGGTGTCTGACGTGGACGCGTGGATGAGGCAACAAAGAGTGGAAGATAATTTCTTCATGTGGAAAAAAACTGCAGCCGTTGACATTCGTTAACACTGAAAGTTTACGGAGGCCACGCAGTGGATGTGAGCACAGTGGGGCAGTGGTGGTGTGTTTCTGCAGCAGTAACAGCAGCACCTCTGTTTGTGCAGTTTGTTATGAGCGTGGCATGCAGGTGGTTCTTCATCACCGCTGAAAATGTGTGACAGATGGTGTTGACTGTGCTGAAAAACAGTGAATTGCAGATTAGAATTTGCCCCACTGAGTAGTGTGATTGTGCTCTTTGTAGCAGTTGTGGTTTCCTGGCAAGTAAATAGGAAGCACTACTTTCAGAGCGACATATGCAGCCTAAGACAGTACCTGTTCACTCAGTGCAGCCCAGGCAGGCTGTAAGGCTGGACAGCTGGGTACTGCATCCTGTTCAGATCCCTCTGGATGGCAGCATGAGCATCTAGCATATTGGTCTGATAGCTGAGGGTCGGCTCTTCTGCATCGTCCTGATCATTTGTGAGATGGTAAGGAGGACTGAAACCCCAGTATTGACCCCGAAGCCAGTAGCTCTCAGTTCCTAGCCTCGTAACACTGGTAACACTGATCACTACCTTCAGGGCCCACCTGTCCAGCCAGTTTTCAGTCCACCTTATTGTCTGCCCATACAGCCTGTAACTTAGCAGCATCTTTATGAAGGAGGTAGGGGCGATAGTGTTGGAAGCCTTGCTGGAGTCAAAGTAGATCATTTCTGCCACTCTCTCTCCCTTTGCCTACCAATTATTAATTATCTTGTTATTAATTATTATATTATCAATTATTTATAGCAGAAGATTTATCAGGTTGGTTAAGCTTCTTGTCTGTCCTGGTTCTGGAAGTGGTTTACAGAATTTATCATTGCATCACATTCCTCAGGATTAAGGTGAGGCACAGCAGCCCATAGTTTCCTTGATCCTCGTTATTGCTTTGTTTGAAAGCTTCAGCTTTCTGTTCACTCATCTGAATGTGATTAAAGGAGAGATGAGAATTTTATCTTGTTTAAAAGCAGTAATACCTTGAATACTGGAATTAATGAAGATAGCGTTCCTATGGTTAATTAATCCGGGGGCCCATTGTGGCTGAAACTTTTATCTCTTCCTAACGTCTTAATGTTTTTTCAAAAGTAAGCTAAATGGTCCATTATTGCAGGAAAGCAAATCTTGTAATTTTGTTTTGTTTTGTTTTGTTTGCTTTTTAACTCTTTTAACTCTGTTTTGCTAAAGTAAATAAATAAATACACAGAACGACTGAATTCATTTCTAACCGTATGTTTTATGATAAGACAAGCTTGTGGAATGTATTTTGTGGTGCATGGAAAGTTAAAGTTGAAAAATATTGTTTTCTAGGCCCAATATAAAATGAAGTTCTGGAGAAGAGAGCAATCAGTGTGATAGAAAACCTTCACGGCAAGCAAGGGTATCCCTCAGGAACCCAAAGCCAAACCTAACAGGAGCTCACAGAAAAAGGGGTCATTTTGAAGAAGACAGAAACAGAGAGATGAAGACGATGCTGAGCCTAGAAATACAGAAGAGCATTTGTTAGAAAAAACAGGTGTATCGGTGGTAAGTGCTGATCATGTGTTTTGAGCCTCTTTGTACCTCAGTTCTTGGATTTAGCTTCCTAGAACTCATAGCTGACATAAAAATCCAGTATGTATATATGACAAGTTAAGGTGATGCTTTCATTTTCTGTGCTTCACAATTGGAAATGATGAATCTAAACACACTGTAAAACTTCAGTCAACACTGTATATTTAATATTTCCTGTTTCTGTGCAGAAATCTGTATTACTCTGCCTGTGGCAGGAGGATTGAGCCACGATGATCCTTCAGATCCCTTCCAAGCCAAGCCATTCTATGATTCAGTGATTATCATATTCTAATACCATTGCCATTGAATTTAACGTTTGCTATCCATTTTCTAATATCCAGTACTACCTACAACTCAAATTTTTCTAGTAGTGTGGATCTGTTTATAAGTTGATGTGCTTGTGAATAAATATCAGACTTCTTCAATTCCCTCCACACTCCTGAGCTATCTGATATTGATTCCTTTTCTGTCAAAAGTTGTGGCGTGTAAATTAAAGGGCTTTTTGCTGGTGGCCCTTGTTTTTGTGATGGATGACTAAAATCTTTCTGTTATTTCAGTTTATTCAAGTTGTGGATGCTCTGTATCTGTAGGCGTTCAAGTCCAGGTTGCATAGGATCCTGGGCAGCCTGATCTAGTGGCTGGCAACCTTGCCCATGGCAGGGCAGTTGTAACTAGATGATCTTCAAGGTCCTTTCCAACCTAAGTCGTACTATGATTCAATGATATAACCTTGGTAAGTACGATATCACTTGTTGTGATTTTCTGTGTATTTGAGTAACATTTAAGCTCTGTTCTGTAAACTGGGGTAGTTTGTTCTTTTTAGCTGGCTCCCAGGGCAGGAAAAAAAAAATCCATCCCTCAAGTTTTACTCTAGAATGAACAGGTAAGTAACAAGGTTAGAAAACAGAAAATGGTTTATCTTTCCACTTGCTGAAGGGTTACTCTTGATGAGCTGCGTGGAGCTGTGTGTTATTTGGCATCAGTGGGAAACTCAGGCATCATATTTAATACCATCTCATGACACTTTTTAAAAATCTGAAATAAGAATGAAAAAAGAGGAACAAAATGAACCGTGCTACCGGATTACAGCTGAACGTGTTCAATGATAGCAGTTGTCTCTTCTGTCCAGCAAAACTCCAGTCACACAGAAGAAGCGGCTTCCTTCACAGAGTCTACAAGGAAACATGATTTTACAGACTCTGAGAAGCCGTCCTGTAAAAGAATCAGGCAGAATAGTAGTTTCCAGTCTCCAGGGATATCACTAGAGAATAAGAGTCAAGTAGAACAAGAAGAGTCTCAGCTTTCTGCACCTCAGCAAAAAAAATCAGATGATCAGACAAGGTAAAACAGCTGATGATGGTTTTTTATGTTCAACTGATTGTTTCTGTTCTTAGACATTAATAACTAGCCATAGTTCTGACGTGTGTGTGAGAGAGAAAGAGAGCGCATGCAGGATGGTAGCACTAATGACTTCCACCTGAACCATACCAGAGGCGTGCAGAAATCCCTGCACCCTTTACTCTGTTTGCAGCTTCCTAAAATGAACAGCCAGCACTCTCACCAGCCTACCCCGGAGTCCACTGTGGTCTGAGTAACAGTTCCAGATTTTAAAAGGAGAGCTTTAAAAATACCCATGCTGGGGACAATGGGATTATGAGAGTTATCCAAGCAAACTGTGCGGGAAGTGTCCTCTGTACTTGGTTTCATCTCTCTATCAGTTGACAATGCAAGCTCTTCTAAGGGTGAAATTTGGAATAATTTTTCTTGCTTAGAGCAATTGCAACCATCTCTTTGGGGATGGAAGCGGTAGCTAATTCAAAGGGATTGCGTTCTAAGAAACGGGAGCCGATCATTAATGATCATCTAACAGTTCTGGTTTCTAGGCATTAGTAAGATGACCTAAAATCTCATAGTTTGGGTTCTGTACTGTGCTTTTAGCAAAGGAGAAACTAGAGAAGTTCCCATGATTTACAAAGTTTGCAAGCTTCACCTATCTCAAAATGAAAGTTAATTTCATTGTTTCTAATAATTCCATATATTGCAGATTTCATACTGCAGCTTCTCAGCTCTCTGAAACTGCTTACTCCATGCTTAAGATCAGTACTTTTGTGCACATGTGAAGATTTGGTTTCCGGATGGAGTAATACCTGAATGCATTTTTGCCAGCGTGTTGCAGGAAGTAACAGGATTGTAGTCTTGATCACAGTGCTCCTTTTCTTCTTTTCTGTTCATTGAGTTGGTTTTTACTTGTGGTGTCTCTTTTAATGTTTTGGATTGTATTAGACTTGATTGATATTTTTAGTATACTCATGTTATGTGCTCTTGCTATGTGTTCTAGGAGACAACCTAGGAGGTCATCAAAACAGACAGCACTACCAAAACATGGACTGGAGCTGAGAACTGATCCATCTTCTGCTTCTGAATGTGAGGCCAGTTACTGTGAGAAGGGGAATCGAAGACAAGAAGTGAAATCAAGTGTTGCTAGAGGCAAAAGCATGAAAACTGCCCACAGAAAGAAACCTGTGAAGGAGCAGAGAAGTTCAAAAACAAGCAGCCTGGTGACCCTCCGGGCTTCTCAAGGAGATGAGGAGGAAGCAGATGACTTTGAGCCTGATGATGAAGATGAATGTTTTGCTGAAGAGGAAGTAAACAAAGCACCAGTGTTTGTTCCAGTAGGTCTTAGATCTCCTAAACCTATTCCTGTTCAGATAGAGGAGACGATGCAAGAGGTATAATGTAGCTGCGTTCTGTGTCCATGTTTGTTTTGTTTCTTCAAACAGAAGCTTTTGTTCTAATTGCAATTGCTAGTACTTGTTAAGTTTAGTTTGTTAAGAGTAGTGCTGACAGTAGCAAGGATGTTTACTTGACACATGTACTTGGTTTCAGATGAATGTACATCAGCCTGGGATCCAAACAGTGTTATGAACTATCAGTAGGTCTGCAGGGTGCTCACCAGGTAATTAATCTGGGACTGGATTTAGGCACAGTCTGATGTGCTTACTGCATGTTTTGAGGCTTAGGGTGGAGCAAATGGAGCATTTCAGTTCTACATTTGAATGTCAGGGAATGAGAGAGATTACCAGTACAGTTTATGGTTTCTCTGCAGGTTTGTCCTCCTTTGTTCTTGTGATATACTTCCTGTAACATAAAACTTAAGTAATGGGTTAAGTTTAAACGCGTGTCTGTTACAAGATACAGCCCTATATCTCTTTAGTTTAGGCTGCAGAGGTTGACACAGCAGTGGAATCCACTCCTTCCCTGTGCTCCAATGTAACCCTTCCACAGGCTGGAGGTATTTCAAGGAAGATCCTGCTCTGTCTGGTGTGGGCAGATCCAAAGCCTGTGGTCCTTACGTTTTGGCAATTATTTTTTCAAAAGCTGTTTTTGGCCTCTCCCATGAACTGCTTTTATAGTTAAGCCTGGAGTAAAGCCCTAGTGTTTAATGTTGAAATCCTTCTTATTTCCATAAATTAATCATACAGTTTCTTGCTCTGAATGACAGTGAGAGAATTTAAAGCAGAAAAAATGATAAAATCAACAAAATCCGTTTGAGTTAAATAACCAGCTCAAAAGGTCTCAGCTGGATAATGTAGATTTTCTGATTCTTCTCATTAGTTACAAGCAGCACTGCCAGTTCTTCCTCCAGTTGCTTCCTTCTTTAACCTGCAGTATTGTTTAGTACTTGATTTGTGGAGGGATTCCGTGAGATGTTCAATGTCTGCTAAGCATGTAGTTTATTAGGAAAAAAATAAAGTATTTGACAGATTTTTCTACCAGGGCTGATGAACTGAAATGCTTTCAAACTAATCTTTACAGCTGGATATATCTCAGTATCCCTGATGTGCCGGTGGCTACTAATGGAGAAGGTCTTTCTCATGTGTCTGTCCAGCCAGTCATACAGGAGGAGGAAAAAGGAAGCACCTTACCAGCTGTAAGAATGCCTCTTTATTTTGACATCTTATTCAGCATTGCCATCTACTTTGGGAACCATCTCTCAGGAACTATTGATAATTGCGTTCTTTCTCCTTGGGGAGCCAGTAGATGAAGGAGACAGATTCCCACTGTGTCCTCACCGTGTCTCCTTCACCTTCCTTTTGTCTCTCTTATTTTATAGCAGATACAAAGCTCTGGCCTCTGACTGGTTTCCAGGCCTGTTTGTGACAGTATAGATATGGAAAACTGTAACATTTTGTCAGCTCCTACTATCTGTTTTAAAGCCAGGGTGACCTCTGGGCTGAGAATTCACCAGGATGCATTACATTAAAATTGCAGACGGATTTTTATGTAAATACCTGATATGTTTTTCTTTTTGCTTAAGGAAGCAACTGAGCATGAAAATCCAGAAGCGGACAAAGGTAGATATGCAATTCTCTTGTTTGTGTCTTCTCCATTAACATGCTACCAATTTGTGGTTACTCTTGGAGAAAATTTCAAAATTCATGTATTTTAGAAAAAAAACGCTTGTGAGGTACTGGACTCTTTCATGTTTTTTTGAACAGGCTTAAACTATCTACATTCTTCTGTTCTCTATCAAGTAGATGGACCAAGCATTGCAAAGTTTTGTTTCTTAGAGTTGGAATGTGCATTTTCTGAGTCCTATTCTGTAGTTATCTGTACTGGGAGAAGAGAAATATTTACAAACCATAGAATCATAGAATGGCTTGGCTGGAAAGAATCTTAAACATTATCTAGTTCCAACCCCCAGCTTACAGCTGACTTGACGTGTTGTGAAGTGATAATAAAGTGGCCAGAGTCTAAGCTTTGTCCTCTGTATGTAAGGTCCCTAACTCAGCTCTGACCAGAAGAAAGTACTCTTTCCATAGGAGATATGTGTCCAACCCTTACAGAACTGTTGCTTTTCAGAATTGCTCTCACTTAGGAATTTAATTACATTCTCAGTCTTTGTAAGGAGCACTTGATATTGCCTGGGCTACGGTTTTGGTTGAGGGAGGTGAAATCTACTGTCTTGCTTTGGTTTATTTCGGTACGATAATTTTGGAGGATGGAAATGTTTAGTTTTGTATGACCAGTTAGTTAGGAAACAGAAGTTTAAACAGGGATATAGTTCAGTGCTATTACGGGTTATGGATGTCTGCATTTAAAGACTTTCTCCCTTTCCATTCTTGGTGGCTTGGTTGGTTATGAGATGCAGTGGGATAAAGTAAGATGGAAAAGCTCATGGATTGAGATGTAGACAGAGAGATCGTTTTACAAGACAGAAAGTTTATTTTATTGCTAACTAAAAGTAGAGTTGAGTGGTGAGAAGCAGGGAAGACTAAAACACCTCGTCCCCACCACACTTCCCCATCCTGGCCTTTCCCACCTTCAGCTTGACACCTTCACTCCTAACTCCTCTTTCCCCATGCTGCTCGTGAACAGAAGAAGCAGGAGCTGCAGTCAGCCCATAGTACTTTACCTCCACCACACGTTCCTCCTTGTGGTTTTCCACTGGCCTAGTATGGGATCTTTCCCACGGGATGCAATCCTTCACAACCCTTCAGCGTAAGCCTTCTCCACCATATGTCCTCCAGACTGCGTTTCCTTCAGGGGGTGTCATTCAGGGAGTTCTGAATGTAGTGGATGAGAACTGCCATCTGTCCATGAGTATCTTAATTCAGGAATGGCAACAACGTAAAAATGCATTCTGTGCTGTATGGATGATAACATCAAATGCTTTTGGGATGTGGGTACATGAATTTCTTGTAAGTATACTTGTGATTTTTTACCTCTGAACAACTCTGTAGGAATTAGCGATGGAAGCACTGAAGCTGCCATGACTTTACTTGCAATGGGTGATCCAACGTTGCAGTTAAAAGCAAGCACTGAAGGTATGATCTGATTTATGAGACAAAGTCTTCCTTGTGCATTCTGGGTCCACCTAAGGAGGAACAGAGCAGTAGCTGCAGAGCTTCTCTACATGAGGCTGCATAGCAGGAGGACAAGAGTCTGGGATGGGAAAAGCAAAGCACCTTACCAGGTAGTGCCAACTGCATCACTGTGTGTTTCTGAGAGCTATTTAAGGAAGGGTGTGTTTGAATTGATCAGTGTTGGCTGCACAGATTGGACAAAAGGGAGGATCTAGAGTTAAATGGACATAAGTGATTTTTGCAGACCTTTACATTGAAACATAGGCCTTCCCTTCTGACTAGCTGTAACCTTAGGTTACCAGGCTTTTAGTCTAGTTTTTGGTAGATTTTCATATAGAATTTATCATTTACTTTGACTTTTTGAATATTAACTTTCTAAATGTTGCTGTTCTGTGTTGTTTGCTGTTCTAACTAGAATGGACACACGTGTTACCTGCGCAAGATGAGATGAACGTGGCCAACAGTCTTGTGAGCCACAATGAGTCAGAGCAAAACAGAGCTCCTTATCAGTGTGCAGTTTCTTCAGCTACTTCTGCCAAGGTACCTTGCAAGGATGGAAGCAACGTTAATGTGAAGGATCGAAGCACTTGTGCAGGAACAGGTGCTGAAGAATATGTCAAGGAAAATGCAGCAGATGCCAGGTTAAATTACTACTTCAATTAATTTGTAGAGACAAATGCTCTGACGCTGCTTACTTTTGCAAGGTTCTCTCTGGAATTTTGTCTTGAATTGCAAGCAATCTTGCTTTAGTGAAAATTTCTCAGCTTGGGTAATTTTCTGTGTCACATGGAACCAGCACCTGTATCTTTTCTTTATAATTTTTGCGATGTTGTTCTGTGATTTGAGAGATGTGAAATTTATTCCTCACTCCAGCAGTTAATTTATGTTTGGGAGGGAAGAATGATAGAACTTTCTTGGTATGAAATTGCTGCTAATCCTTAAGATCATTTTCCCAAAGTACTTTATGGCTAATTGGGCCAAGGCAGATTGCTTAACTGTCATTGCTACTGCGCTCTCCATATAGAACAAATATCAAGGAGCAGTGATCTTCTATCATTGTGTTTGTCAGTTTTACTCAGATATTCGTCATAGTTAAAATAGATGGAACTCTTTTTCAGAAAGAATCTAGAGATCATCATGTCCTGTTGTTTGGAAGACTGTTGACTGCTTGAACAAATTATCAGCTTGTACTCTTCTGTAAAAACATAACTGAAGCTTTTACTTAAGTTCAGCAGTTCCTTTGCTATATTTTTAACCAAAACTTAGTAGCATGTGATCAGTGTTAGATCACTGATCATCTCACATTTTCATGTTTCAGTTATTTTGATAGAGGACGTACTAGTTTGCAGTAAACGTACTTGTTCCAGTTGCCAAAGCAGCTGACGTTTGCTTTTGTTTTGTTTTCTTTTCTGCCAAATAATGCCTCCTCTGTCAGCTGCAGTCTGTGTTACATCTGTTCATTGTCATCTGTTTTACCTCTCTCATCTTTTTTGTACAGCGTCTTTGCTGAGAATATCTTACTGCTAGATGTCAAGAAATCAAGAGCTATGCTGATGGCATTTCTCCTTCTTACCTTTAGCACCAGTTCTCTGCCTTTGGTGAACAGTATGAGACTGGGAAGAGACAGTCTCCAGAAGTCAGATCCAAACACTGGAGTACTGAAGTCTAATGAAAGTGCAGTTCAGAAGCCTCTTAATATGAATGTAGTTGTGGAACAGCTAGACAGTGTTCAATGTGGTAAGCCTGTTTCTTATCCTGGGATTTTAAAATAGTTTCTTCTAGCGGATTCGTGGCTCTTTATAACATAAAACTGAAGTGATTTTTCCAATTCCCGTTCACAGATTACGTGTCAAAGCTATACCACGAGATACTCATTTATTGTAGTTTTATACATAAACCAAAGCCTCAATTTAAAATTAAATGAAATGTCAAAGTCAATTACTGGTCTGGCAATGACAGAAGTACGGCACAGTGTGCTTTCCTTCTGTTGTTAGTGTCATTGCTTTCCATCAGAACTGGAAGGGGAGATGTACAGAATAGTTTTGTTTTTCATAACGCAGTTATGGAAAGTAGTGATATGTAAGGTGGCAAAGAGCACAAGATACCAAGGCAAGGTGTGTAGATCATAAATACCAGACATAAATTTTAACCTACATATATGCCAGCATTTTTTAATAAAGAATGTATGTATATGACGTATATAGGAGTAAACTTCAGTATGTATATTTATACAGAACTACATACATATGCATTAAATACAAAAACTTGTATTTAAAATGATATACAAGAAAATGCTCAAATTGCGTAACGTAACTTATTAATCTTAAAATACAACTTCATATTTCTTAGAGTCTATGGACTTGAGAGGCAGTACAGAAATGCAGGAGGTGGAACAGGTCAGGGTCGGACCAACTTCAAGGGATGCTTCAGGCCTTCAGAATTTTGGAACTAGGATGGAACTTGTCAAGCAAATGGACAACAAAGGGAGGTAGGAAGAAATCGTCAGCTAAGATTCTTCTAAAGTAAGAGCTGAAGTGTGTGCATGATGGAGATTGTGTGCTTATGGACACTGTGTGTTAATTGCACAGAAGTTTAATTTAGACTTCTGTTTTTAAGGTTTTTATTTCTCAGATGTTACCTGAAGACTTTTGAGTGTCAATGTTAATCTGTGCTTGCTGTTTCAGTACTTACTGATCAACTTGCTACTTCACTGCCTGCCAACGAACCGTGTCTGGAAGGAAACATTCATTGATGGATCAGTTTGCAAACATTAGTGAGCTCCTAAGCTTTCTTGCTTGGTCGTGCCTTTATTAGTAAAGTCTCAAGTTAGTGGTGTTATGGAGATTTTCTACTGAAATATTTCATATAGATCTGTTTGAATGTTGTGTATGTTCTTTAGTTTAAACAGGTAACTGTGTAAGCTTCTCAGTAAAGGCACAATTAGAATCATATTATACAGAGTTTAAGCCCTTACGCAGGGTACCCTTAATTGGTTTCAAACTATCTGATCATACATCTTACAGAACAGAGAAAGAGATGAAAGATGTTTGTGGAAGTTCTGGGCACTTGTCACCAGAATGTGTGGAATCTCACCTTGGGCCAGAGGATGATCTGGATGAAAGTTCTCTGGACAGAGCTGTGCAAAATCCTTGCCCTGCCAAGGACAGTCAGCGTACAGTCAGCTTTGCTCAGGTAAGTCATTTCATTCAATTACAGCCTGGAAGTGCCCGGTTTCTCAAACTCTGTAGAGGGAAATATTTGGTGCAAATGTGCTCACCTGTTTTACAGACCTGGAATTTCTGATTCTATTTATTCATTTATTTTTGCACAGGTATAGTCACATTTAACCATGACAACAAGCCTCAGCTTTTAGGATGTCAGCAATAAGTGATGCTTGTTAGCAAGATGTTGAGAATTTCTCAGTTGTGTTGGAAGAAGTACGTGTGACTCCAGTGTCATTCAGTCCAGCCTCTTCCTGTTATATCTCTTTAAACTGAAGTCACATACTGCAGGGACAATGCATTTCCATTGTCACCTTCATTCGCTTTGCTTAAACCAACTTGGTTTTGTTTCAATAAACTTTATCCTTTGCTGTACTCCTTCCCATTTCTATGCATAACTGCCTTTTACATATACCTATTGGACCATGGATATATTTTGCATCTTTAGTTTTGCAGTGGTTGATACTGTTCTAGCATAAAGAATTACCTTATTTTTTCCTGAGGGGGGTTCATTCACTCTTCCCTTGAGACCTCCAGCATTGCTTGATACCAGCATACTTGCAGTTGCTGTGGAATGGCTGAATTGCAGTGACTTGTTTTCTCAGTGCAACCTGTAGATGTGTCATTTTAGAACAGGGTGCAGAAAAGACTGTGCTCGTACTGGAGTGGCAGAAACAGTAGGAGGAGGCAGCTTGCAATGGAGGATTCCTTCTCTTAGCAAAGAACTT
The DNA here is from genome assembly GCF_039878825.1 of Excalfactoria chinensis. NCBI lineage: Eukaryota > Metazoa > Chordata > Aves > Galliformes > Phasianidae > Excalfactoria > Excalfactoria chinensis. Next base: position 410,730 of record NW_027315575.1, read on the forward strand.
CTACTATAGAAGGATGGGTGTGTTGCAGAGCTGGGTGCTTCTCTTTGGCACTTGGTTGTTTTGTAATGGTTGGTGGAACTTACATTCCTAGAGCAATTTGTTATGTGAGTCATCAGTGACAGAGTTGTGCGCTGGGAAATATCAATTTATTTCAAGACATCATCCATGCAGACAGTGAGCTGCATATGAATTACATATTACTCTGGTTGGTCTGGTATCCTTCAGCCTGGAATGCCTTGAAGGAAAAGCTGAGAAAACACAATTTTAGGTTTTATGTCTCTTTGGAGTCTGACATGCTTTCTTTCTTCTTTTGTAGAGTTCTTTGTCAAGCTTACCGTGTTGTTTTATTTCAGATATTTCCAGAATGAAACAAATGCTAAGGATTGTCAGCAGCAACATATAAGCAGCAGAGAAGAGACTTCAGGTATAATTCATACTATATATTTTAAGAGAGCAAAAAAGTTGTGTATCTTACAGTGATGCAAAGATTAATAATAACAAAAAAAGAAAATGTGTTGTTATGATTAAATAATCTACTTAATGAACAAACAGAAGGACCGATAGCTTAGTGTCATTCCCCACTCCTGCTTCTTATTTAAGTTTCATTATTGCAAACTAGACTTGGAAACCTTTCGGATGACTCCTTGAGCTTAGATATTAATAGAAGGGAAGTTCTTGCTCTTTTCTCTCAGCAGTGAACGCCTGCTTATTACCTCTGCCGTGTTCAGCATTTGTTAGAGCTCTTTGTGACACTGACTCACATACCCCTCAAAACCTGAAGGTGGTAGAGGGAGAAAGCCCGTGTATTTTTCCAGTAGCTTAGTGAGCTGTAGTGGCTCCTGAAATGTTGAAGTGAATGGCAGCAGCAGTGAATGTGAGTGGCTGGGCTGGACTGTGCAAGTGTAGAGCAAGAGGAAGAGGAGAATGGGAGGTGATAATTGAAGAAAACACACTTTTCAGCTGCTAATCATTTAAAAGTAATGCAGGGTGCATTAATTTTGAAATAACTATAGTTTATTTTAAAAAATAAATATATAGAGACAGAGGGCCATCTGGCAACCACGGCTACACAGATTCGATTAAACAGCACGTCTTACACCTGACTGAAAAGCTTCATCCCTACCAGGCATTCTTAATATTGTTTCTCCTGAGGGATAATAAGGATTCTAGTGCAGTGGAAGAGCTCCAGAGTGATATGTATCTTGTCTCAGAAGAAAGCAAGGATGTTGTGTGAAGGATATTCCCAGTGCCTACTTTCATGAAGATCTGCATGCTCATTGCTCGATGTGGGGAACTTGAATAACAGATTTCTGTTACGTTTTTATTTCCCTGGAAAATGATGGTAGTGAATGATGATCGTAGATGTCCGGAGGAAGAAGAACAGACATTCCTTTTAACACTGGTGGAAATCCTTGCTGACTCAGGAGGGTTCGATACATCTGCTTTGCAGGAACAGACTTCAGAACCATTACTACCAGCACCGATACTTATCAGCCCAGTGACATCTGGTGGAACCAGCCTGACTGAAGTGGAGAGGTAAATACTTTATTTTTGACTTTAAATGTACATTAGATTAGGAGTATTCCTCAATGCAAGGTAACTGAATTATTTCAACATTACGGTTGGAATGAAATCTGTTCAGCTTGGGAAGAAGGGGGGAAAAATCAAAGGAAAATATTCTTAAGTACAGTAAGTGTTGCAATTCTTTAAAGAGTACTGCTATACCTATGTAAGTTCTCAGGTAAAAATAGCAGGTGTGATGCTCCAGCAGTGTAGAGGGCTTTGTCCTTTGAATAGATAGATGTTTAAGAGTGAATTTTGGCTACACAATGTAAGAATTCTAACTGCTGTGGAACTACTGGTGATAAGCAGAATTTCTGACAGGCACAGTTAGGATATGTCTTCTGTGTCACTGTTCCTTTACTGCTTTACACTATTTCCCTATCTGTGCTGCTTCCTGAGATGTCACAGTCTTTCTGGGATCATACCAGGAGGGACAAGGAGAGGGTGAGAATCAAGGTTTAGCCACATGTACAAGTAATGTTGTATTTTGGAACTATTTAGGGCAGTTAGTCTACTCGTTTGTGGAAGTATCAAATGGAGTTCAAATAGAACAGCTTTAAAGGGATTAGTTTTGACTGCAACTAGAAAAATCATTTATTTAACTTACCTTAGGATAGATAGTGCAACAAAATGTTTCTTGATGGTAAAACAGGACACTTGAAGCCTATACCGACTCTAAGTAGGAATGAGTATTATCAAAGATCCATGCGTAATAGCCACCCTAATGTTCCACAGGGTGAATTTTGGCTTATTCTACAGTCATGTCCTGGTTTCAGCTGGGGTGGAGGCGATTTTTCTTCCTAGTAGTTGATATAAGGCTGGGTTTTGGGTTTAGCGTGACATCAACACTGACACCACACTGATGTTTGAGTTGTTGCAGAGCAGTGTGTAAAGGGACAAGGCATTTTCTGCTGCTTGTGCTGCCTTACCAGCAAGTAGTCTTGGGGTGATGGAAGAAAATGCAGCCAGGACAGCTGACTGAGACTGGCTGAAGGGCTGTCCCGTGCTGTCAGATAAAACTGCGGGAGTCAGTTGGAAGTGGCTCAGTAGGCATCGTGCATCGCTTTCTATGTACATTCTTTCATTACTACTGCTATTATTTTCCCTTCCTTTTCTGTGCTATTAAATACTCACTGTCACAACTCATGAGCTTTGGGTTTTTTTCTGATTCTCTTGCCCATGCTCCTGGGGAGGAGGGAGCAAATGGCTGTGCAGTGCCACTTGCATAACCTGCTGGCCAGGTTAAACACTAACAAAGCACAGTAATGACTTCCTATAAACAGCACTGGATCTTTGACAACTGCAGCTGATGAACTTGGTGAATGTTCAAACAGCAGTACGGAAACCAAACAACGACGGAGTGCTTCAGTAGAGCCTGTTCTGACTTTGGTGCAGACAGCTCAAAAAAGGCCAGCTGCTGAGCCTGCAGAGAACGATATTCCTCCTGTCAAGAAAACCATATCTACTGTAGCAGAGAGTAACGGGGAAGGCCCTTGTCAGGTGAGAAGGTCATTTGGTAGCAGTGTCTTTATGTGTAGTTGAGGTGCTTAAGACTTAATGTATAGTAGAGCATTTTAACTGTCTGTGCAGGTGGAATAAAGTGACTTAATCTGTACAGTTTCAAAGGCAAATACACATCTGTAGGTTGCTTTTTACTTTGAATGATAAAACAGGTTTTAGGCTGTTGATTCAGATTTGTTTTCCTGAGAATCCGTTTGCTCTTGGATATTTGTATTAGGCTTTCTAGTATGCGGGCTGGTAATACATCTTATGATTTGGTTTGTTCACCACAGCCTTTCTGACAACAGCATTGCAGGAGGGAAAACTGCTGGATGACTGGCAGACTGTGCAGATTAACTGGATGACATGATGGTTCCTGCTGGTGTCTGTTACAGAAAGAAGCTGTTAGATGTGTCATAACATTTTTGACCTAGTGGGCACTAGTCTAAAAGAATACCTGCAAAGAAAGACTGGCCAGCCTGTTTGGGCTTCCTGCTGTGCTTTTGGAAAGCGACCCAGGTTGCTGGAATTACTACCATTAGTTTCTGTGACTAAGCTAGGACTTCAAAGTGTGAATGTCCGGGAACGAGCAGTAATTTCACATATGAATCAGAGAGCTTTTCTAGGAAGGACTGGATAAGGCTGCTCCTTTTTCATTGACCTCTCATCTTGACATCCTCATCTTGAATCATTTTTCATGGGAACATCTTGAAAACCTGCTCAGGGAAGGAGTTAAATGGTGAATTATCCTCTACTGAAGATCTGTTCTTCATCACTCCTGTTCTTAGAAGTGTACGTGCATGACCTGCCTCTGTCAGCTTTTCTTGTCTCTTGAATACTGAGATAAATAACTTTTTTCTTTGTGTTTTAATTCAGGGGTATTCGAGTAAATCCACAGATACTCAAACAAGAACTTCTGGTAGGTAAATTTAAACCTGTAAATGCAAATTGCAACTAACCTAAATGCATGGTACAGCACAGTTTAATGCTTGTTGTTATCCCGAGCGGTCCTGTCTGCAACTAACTTCAAAGTAAAAAGAAATGTTTCCTGTAACTCCCTAATGCCCATTTCATGGTTTCTGCTATAAACTAATTTTGGACTACGGTGTTATCAATGAAAGGGAATCACTGAAGTTCTTTAATGACTCTCAACTCTCTTACAGGTAATCCTTTCCAAATAAAAGGGGCTTCAACAAATACAAATGTTCTTACTGCTGCCCTGCTGCCTGAGCCTATTACAGCAGGAGATGAGAGAAGCCAGTGTGAAACTTGAGAGAATTCAGGGAAAGCATCGTTTCACAATGTAGCGTCCAGCCAAGAGGAGGTGATGTGCAGGTTAACCTCCAGCAGGAAAACAGAAATAGGTGAACAAGGAAAAGCGGGAGATAAACACGAAGCAGCACAGTTGGAATGTACTGAAAGCCAAACAGAATCTTCTAAAGCTCCATTACTCAGGTATTGACAGAATGTTTCTGTCAGCCTTTTCTGTCAGATGTTTTTCCATACTGAGTCATTGATATCCTCTTTCCAGTTAGTACTACAAGAGCAGCACTGCCCTCCTCTGTGACCTGTAAGAATTATAGGTCTGTCCTCAGAAATTGAAAAGGATCAAACTGTCTCCTTTGAAATTTGGAGTGTTTTAGACATTAAATAGGCAGATTGACCAAGGGATGATGCTACTGATGTACGACCTGTTTAGGCACTGACAGATGCCCCTTCTGATACAGACATCCGTGAGGCTGTAAGACAGACTTGGGGTCATTGTTTTTCCTAGCTCAGTCTAATGCTTAGATATGCACCCATCCATTTGTTACGATTTTCGGCCTCCTGCCAATAAGATTTGGTTTTGATGCAGTACTCGCCATGTTTCTACAAGTACTAATTTTGTCTTTTCCCCATGGGACTTTCTAGCCTGACAGCTCAGAGGATATTGTTCTGATCTGTCCATCCAGCTATCTGAATTATGTTTTCTTGTTTTAATATACCATTCTACAGTATTTAAATGCTTTAGTTTCTTCTCTCTGTTGTACTTGTGCACACTGTTTCTGACTGTTATTTGTATCTGGTATATCTGCAGCAGCTGGGAAACGATGAATTGAAATGAAGAATCCTTGCTTTGATACAGTTTGTACCTCCTCTATCCTTACTTTATTGCTGTGCCTTCTGATGTTACATTATGTTTATATTATATGGTGTTATATTGTTTTTCCCCACTGATGACGTGACGTGTGCTCTTCTGAGTTCTTCCTGCAGGTCTGTGTCTCTGTTCCTCTCAGAAACCGTTCTGAACATCTGGTAGTTACAGGCTCTAGTTCAGAGACGAGTTACATATTCTTGTGCTCAAGGGTGGAGGTTGTTCAGTGTTCCTTTAACGCTTCATAAACTCCCATGTGCCAGAATAGTCAGTAACAATCCACTGGGATTTTTATCTTTAATTTGCAGAAAAAGCAGTTCTGAACTTGCAGAAGAAATGCAAAGGAGGAGAGGAGAGATCCCAAACCCACAGATGGGGACCACAAAGCAAAGTCTGAAGGAAACAACTCCCTCTAATAAGGATGATGGGGAATCTTGTTCCTTTCCCTCTAGAAGCACATTGTCATTTGTGGAGTATGACAACGTAGCTGCTGATGCTGTAGTTATGGTATGTTTGCTTCTGAATGTCTTTGCATTTCTGAGCTGTGAGAAACAACGAATTAGTCGCTTCCAGGTGAGCAGGGGGGCATGCTGTGTTCAGGTTCTGAGAGACTGATCTGCTGCAGGGAATGGTTTCTGACTGGTGCATGTCTAGGGAACTTAAAAGGGAAACAGAGCAGCCTTCTCTGTGCACGTCTATCTATGAGCATTTTGGGTTCTCGGGAAGTTGTAGCCCATTTTTCTACTTGTGCAGAAGCTGCAGAAGGTTTGCATCTACATTTGCTTATACTTGCATGCAATTGCGCTCTGTTAAGAGCAGCCTTTTCTTTTTCTATTAGGCTTCACATAATGAACCATCCGAGAAACCTCCTCATTGTGCTGAAGATCAAGAGAAGGAAGAGGAGCCAACCAACAGCTCAGAGTACTTTTTCAGTGACATCTTCATGGAAGTAGATGAACCAGAATAGTGAACTGGCTTTATAAAGATGGTGGGATCTTTGTGCAACTAAATAAAAAGCCTGAAAAGCCCAATGACTTTAGCTCCTTTAAAATGTATAGAGGAAAAGCCTGGATAACATTTCATTTATACAACGATAATCTTTGGAACCGTCCCTTTGGAGTGAGAGGAAGAGGCTGACGTTTCTCAGTATAAATGCCAGTTTCCTTCTGTTGCGATTCAACCCAGCAGGAAGCTCAGCACCACACAAAGTGGGATGAAGGAGAACAGAAGTTGTGGGCTGTGGATGCCCCGTCCATCCCTGGAGGAGTTCAAGGCCAGGTTGGATGGGGCCCTGGGCAGCCTGGGCTGGTATGAAAGTGGAGGTTGGTGGCCCTGCCTGCATTTAGGGGCTGTGGGGGGTAATCCACCACCACCAGTTCCTGTTGGGAAATCTGGGAGCTTTTGTTCTGCCCGGCACATGTAACTTGAAGTGTGTGTGTGTTGTCTTACTGTAAGCATTAGGAAACAGACGAGTGCATACATTCAGATCGGTGTATCTCTTGTAGATATTTCATTTAAATATAAACTTCGGGTTACAGAAACTGCTCTGGGACTCCTGTATGCATATATATACGTGCCAAGATTGGCTATAGGGGTGTGTTTAGGTACACGTATGTAAACATGTGTAATAACATGTCATACGTGCGCATGTGTTTGCATCTGCAAACAAACAAGCACAAAAGCAGCAGCTGAATAAATGCGTTTACTCTGCTAAGCTGTCGGTGGATTTGCGTTGGTGTGAGCACCTTTCAATCTCAACATCCAAATAACTCACTGTAGAACACTTTATTTTCACTTCCATTTTTAGCTGCCGTGTATTTGGGCAGCAGTTTGCAATGAGACTCAAGACAGGGAAGGTGGCTCTGTTCCACGAGCCCACCTGTGTGCGGTGGGAGCGCATTTACAGGCACGAAGGGCTGTGAGGTGTTCAGCAGTCGGAGACAAGAATCACGTGCAGGAAGTAACAGTGCAAACACGAGAGTGCGTGGCAGTGTGTGATGAAGGTCTGGCCGTCTGTTTGCTGTTGGCCCTTCTGGATGTCAGGACAGCCAGACAGGTTGTCCTTCATCATGTGCACTGTGCTCTAAGGATTGGCTCTTACGGCTGCTTTGGTTGGGCAGCAGTAATTCACTGCGCTCATTAGGATCTCAGCATCAGTCTGTAACTTCCACTTCTTGGTCCTGCTTTGAGTTCCTAGGAGCCCTCGCACTAAGAGCAGACTTTTATAGACCCGACTGGTGCAGAGGCAGGTTTACAGGAGGAAAGTGTGTCCGTTCGCTTGCGTTCTGGGCATTAATTAATGAAGGGGCCACAAAGATACAGCGCAACTGACAGGTGCAATCCTGCATGGAGCCATTTCTGCCTGTGTTCAAAACCTATTTTGTCCTATTTCCAGGTGAATATTTACTGCCAGCAGTGTGAGGAGAAGCCGAGTGTGCTCAGAGGAAACAGGCTGACTGAATAAGGGGGGACAGTGCCATCTGTGTGCAGTGCTGGAAGGTGGGCCAGCTGCCGCTCAGACACACAGTAACACAGAGTGCTGTGACAGAGTTGGACAGGGATGGACTTTCACAGGACAGCAGCTCTAAGTGCTCTTGTGAGGGACTGAGATCAGGGTTTTTCTCAGGTGTGTGACTGCAGTCGCTGTTCAGTCCATCACAGGGTGATGCACTCAGACTCCTGGGGCTAAGGGGCAAGAAGGGCTTCCTTGACAAAGTCCTGGGCAACCAAAACGCTTTGAATGCGGAGCGCCTGTGCATGTGTTTTCATGCCGTTTGCCCTTCACATCGTGGTGCCTCTCTGTGGTTCAGAGCTAAGCAAACCAACCTGCAGCACTTGCTACTTCCTCGGGTGACCCTAATCCTACCTGTTCACCTGTTGGATATTAAGTCTCCAGGTTCTGGGGTTTGTTTGTCTTTTGGATTAGGCTTTCCTATCTCCTAAATGAGAATTAGACAGGACTGATTTTTCTCATGCTGCAGTTAATGCATCTTGCAATGCACGCTGCACTTATACTTTGCAAAGAAGTTACATAGGTCATTAACCTTCCAGCACAGGAGGCACAGCAGCACTTCATTTGAGTACCCGTGATTTATTTTGCAAAGTTCCATTTGTGAAAGGCAAACAAAATGCACAGCAGTAAGTTAACAAAACCTGAAAAACAGAGTTTGAACATCAGAAATTGCTGCAGTCAAAGCCATCTGAGAATCCAAGTCTCCAGGAAACAAGTAAAGCAAATCCTCTCCAGGACTGTGCCCTGGGGGCTGCATTGGTGCAATGGCTGTCAAGCTTGAGGCTATTCTGCATCGCAGAAGCAGGCAGTGGTATGAGCTGTGCTTTCCTGCCAGCTGTGCTGAAGCTGGGATTGACGTTTCAATCTCTTGCAGGTAGGAGACTTGGTGTGCATTATTGCTATGCCACCAAAGGAGCTGAGCCCCTGGTGGAGAGGCAAGCGTGGCTTTCAGGTAGGCACACGCTTCCGACTAGAGAGCGCAACTTCAGTAGAGTCAGGAATCTCAGCTTGGAGCTGCTCTGCCTGCACAGGATGGCTTCCGGATGCAAACGGTTGCCCTGTGTCGGTGTCAGAGGACCTTCCCTTTGGCTCCGGGCTGGGGCTAATGCCCAGCTGTCTTTTTGTTCTTGTTACAGGTTGGATCGTTCCCTGGTGAGTGCGTGGAACTCATCAGCGGAAAAGTTCCCGAGTCCCTGGTCGCTTCATTGCCAAAGCCAGGTACACATGTTACATTTGATACTGCGGGTTAGTAAGCTGGGGTCAGAGCGTGGCTTTCAGGGGGTTGGTTAATGCCTGACTTGAGCAAGCTTAGCAAGAGGACTGCATTAAGGTCCATGGGAACACGCAGAGATCTGTCCCAATCCCGCTGTGTTTATTACTGGGCTTGGGGAAATCACAGAATCCTCCTGGAATGGCTTGGGCTTGGAAGGTGCCTAAAGGATCATCCTCAGGCTCCAAGGCCCCTGCCTCAGTCTGGGTGGCCAGCCTCTGCATTTAGTAGGAGACGAGAGCAGGGATGGGGAAAATCCGTTCCTGCGTGTCCTTGTTGGGAATGTTCTTCCCATTGTTACGTGCTCTGCCTCATCCAACGGAGCCAAGCCTGAAATGAACTGGTTTCTTTGTTTTGTTGCACAGTGCCAAAGAAACGGGGCAAGCTCCCACCCTTCCTTCGTTCGGTGGTGAAGGCCCGCCCCAGGAGATCGGAGCAGCCGGAGCCGGAGAAGGAAGGGGTGTTTGGGTGTGACCTGGGGGAGCACCTTCTCCGCTCTGGCCGTGATGGTAAGGAACAGCCCATTGCTGAGATCTTCCTCGGTTGGGCATCTGAAGATGATAGGTCGTGGCATTTCTGGAAAGCCAGGAAGACATCTCTGTGCAGTTTCCTCAAAGCTGTCTCTGCCAGCTTTCTCCTCTAAGGAGGAAGCAAGCGGTGGCCCGACTGGGCTTAGTGGCTGGGATGGGAGAAGAGCACGGGCTGAAGCAGGACTTGAGTCAGAAGCTGAGCTAACCGCTGGCTCTTGTTCTGTAGTCCCCCAGGTCCTGCAGAGCTGCGCCGAGTTCATCGAGCAGCATGGCGTGGTGCAGGGGATCTACCGCCTGTCCGGCGTGGCGTCCAGGATCCAGCGCCTACGGTAAGAGTGCTGCGACTGACACAGCTGTCAGCAGGGGCACGTGCCATGCTGCGGGCGTTCAGAGGAACCCCTTCCTTGTCTTGACTGTATTCTGTGTGGCTTTGGACTTGCTTTCCTCTTTCTCAAAGCCCTCTGCCCAATCCTGTGTCCTTCTCTGCAGCCATGAATTCGAGTCGGAGCAGGTTCCCGAGCTGAGCGTCCGAGACATTCACAGCGTGAGCTCCCTGTGCAAGATGTACTTCAGGGAGCTCCCAAACCCTCTGCTGACCGAGCAGCTGTATGCCAAGTTCTCGGTAAGCTCAGGGCAATGTCTTGGAAATGACACGTACCTCTTCCCTGGGCGTCCTGGCTGATGGTTGCAGCAGTGCCCCAGCTCCGAGGTCTTATTTCTGTTAGCCCCACGAGGCATGTCTTTGCCACCTCCTGCCTCTGGCTGATGCCACTTCTGGTGGTGCCAGGAAGTGCTTACTTAAACTATATACGACGCTTGCGAGAATTCCCTTCCCTTTGCTATTCCCGCCTGGTGTCTGAATCCCTTCCTGCCTTTTTCCAGGACGCTGTTTGCGCAGCTACAGAGGAGGAGCGGCTGCTCAGCATGCAGGACGCCATCCAGCAGCTGCGTGCTCCTCACTACAGGTCAGTGCTGCGCTCGGTCTGCTGAGCTCAGCCCTGCTGCCTTTCAGAGGGCCATGATGCGATTCCAGGTGTTGCCTCACACCAGCAGCATCATGCGTCTGCACGCTGAAGCGGCTGAAGGCTGCACTGGGTCAATTCATTGGGTCAGTTCCTTGGCACGGGAGCACGGTTGGTGCAGCCGATGGCTGCGGCTGTGCTTTGTGGGGCTTGGTGCTGCAGCATTGTGACACTGGGAACGTTTTATCTACTTCCTATTCAGGGACGGTAGCAATGAGAACAACCAGCATGAAGTGAGGTTTGTTTTGTGCGCTGCAGCACGGCTTGCTTTTTGGTGCTGAACATCTGCCCCTCTTGTTTTCCAGGACGCTGGAGTATCTCATGAGACACTTGGCGTCTCTGGCCGGGAACTGCTCCGTCACCAACATGCACGCTCAGAACTTGGCCATAGTGTGGGCTCCAAACCTCTTAAGGTAAACTTCTTCTTCCGTTTCAACACGATGCTTAGTTCTGCTCTCCCCCAACCTCCAGGGGCACAATTTCTAGATGACAGTTTCTAGTCACTTGTTTAGCTGGGACTGCTGTGTCCCTGATCATCCAGGAGAATTTCGTCAGTGGCATCGCTGATTGCCCACTGCGGAAGTCTCCTGAGCCCAGTTTGACAGTTTTTGGCTACAGAAATTCAGACTGGGGGAAATGATCTTGGGGAAATGACTTGTAAGATCTGCCTTTTCTTCAGATCCCAGCAGAGCCAGTCTGCCTGCATTAGCGGAGAAGCTGCGTGCATGGAGCTGCAGACACAATCGACTGTGGTGGAGTTCATCATTAGCCACACAGATGTCCTCTTCAGCTCCAAATCCACACCAGCCGTGGGAGAGGGAGCAGGTGAGTGTCTTCCTCCATTAGCTTGATGTTGATCTGACACCTTGATCCAAGGCAGGCCTTCTCCAAGACCTTTGAAAATGCTCTTACTGTTGAAGAGACAGCAGGCTTCTGGGCTTAGATTAGAATATGGTGCCGAGTTCCTGGGTCCTGAGAGTGTCCAAACCCATAACTTACATGGAGAAAACCATCACTGCTGTTAAGATGTTTTGCAAGCAGGTGAAGCTTGATAGAAGTGTGGCAGCAAAGCTTTCTGAGTTCCCAGCCCGCTAGTTTTTCTAGGGTTTTTGTTTGCCTGTTATGATACAGTGAGCTGCTCTTAATTGTGGCTGTGTCCTTTGCCACGAGCATACCTCTGAGCACACGGTTCTTTTGAGCTCCTCTTCTTCCAGTGGCTCGGATAAGCAAGTCTGAGAGAAATGCAGAACTGGGATGGCTGTGCTGCTGCATTCTGATCCTCCCTCTTACCTGTGGTTTCCCCTTGCAGGGCACAGCTCTCTGGCCGAGCCCAAGATTGTGTGGGATTCTCCTCCTGCCACAAAGCTGCTCACGCTGCAGGAGGCACAGGCAGAGAGGAGAGGACAGAGCAGCTCTCCCACGGCGACGCAGAGCAGCGATGTCGAGGTGGAGGAAGGACCCACAGCTGATCTGAGGATCTTCCACACAATCCTTGATTTTCCATCTGAAAGGTAAAGAGGACTTCCCTTTCCAGCCCCTATCATCATTGGTCGGGTGGGTATTATTGGTTCATTTTTTGTCCGTTTTATATATATGAGCCTGCCAGCTCCTGTCCTTTCCGGCTGCGGAGCCTTTGCTCCCATGCTGCGCATCCTGCTTGCCATGGTTGAGAGGAGTGTAGCCAGCAGGACTTGAGGGCTGAGCTGTAGGAATGGAAGCGTCCTCTGCAACTGTCGTCAAGGGCTCGGAGCAGCTCTTCCCTCACCCTGCACCACGACTGGCAGCATGCTCTGTTTTCTCTCTCCAGACCAAGCGTGCCCAGCACGAGGAAGCAGTCACCAGCTGGCAGTTGGCGTTCCTGCTTCTGCCTGGGCAAACCATCCCCTGCAGCCGAACGCCAACTGCAGAGCAGTGCCAGGGAGCCCTCAGAAGCAGAAGTGTTGGTCCTGGCAGGTAAGGGTGCAAATCCAGCTTTCAAAACACTGCTTGTCAGCAGCACAGGTAGGATTCGTGCTTTCAGTGGGCTTGCACCTCCTTCTGGCGTTCGAGCCCGTGCCTGACATCTTTGGTTCACCCCTGTCTTTCCCAAATGTGTCTCTTGTCAACACAAGAGCTGGACCTCCACGAGGATCACTGTCAAGACAGTGACACTGTTGCTAGAAGCCTATTTGCTTCTGCCCACCACCACTACGTAGCCAAATGTCAAGAACCTCTTTAAAGCATGATTCATCTTGTGAACGTTTGACACTAACCGCTGTGCATCTCCTCCTTCCTAGGTGACCCGAGCCCATGTGTACCCCGAAGACGCCGGGCATGGGACGACAGCGCATCCTGTGCTTCCATCAATGAAGAGCTGCTAGGAAGCACAGGATGCTGCATTTCTGTGGACAGCCTTCCATATGGCAGCATCAGTGAGGAGAAGAATGTCATCGTTGTACAAGCCCTCGTTCATCCCATCCCTTCAGAAGCTGCTGACCTGAGCCTGCCAGACACCACAGGCACCAGCCTGGATTGGGACCCAGTGCAGGGGTCCCAGGACAGCCCAGCTCAAGCACAGCCCGAGTGCCCCTACAGCAGCACCACCATGCAGGCTCAGGTCAGCATCACAGAGGAGAAGCCGAGCATCTTGGAGGGGGACGTAGAATGAGACCACCAGTCCCTGCCTCCAAGCAACAGCACAAGCTCTGAGCCGCTCTCTCCTCAACAACAGAGGATGAGTCCCATCTTTCCCCGGAGCTACATAGTGAATGATACAGAGTGAATGTGAAACAGAAATGTGAACTTGATGAAAAAAAAAAAGAAAAAAAGAAAAAAGAAAAAAGAAAAAAAAAAAAGAAAATATACACCAAAAATAACTTAATGATATCCTTGAGCTGCATATAAGCAAGGTACTGCCAGCAGATTGAGAGAGATTTTCCTTCCCCTCATTTCAGCATTGTTGAGACCACACATCGATCGTCGTGTCCTGATCTGAGTTCTCTGTTACAAGAATCATACCTAAGGGAATCCAACAGAGGGCTCAGAAGATGATAAAGGGACTGCAACATCTCTCCTATAAGGAAAGGCTGAGAGAGCTAGGACTGTTAATCCTGGAGAAGATTCAGGGGAGGTCTTATCCATGTGCAAATATACTGAATGGAGGATGCAGAGAATGGAGGTGATCTGGTCAGTGGTGCCATTGCCAGGACAAGAGACAGTGGCTACAGCCTCGGAGAGAGAAGGTTCCATGTAACCAATCAATAAGTGTTTGAGTGCTGAGGAGATAAAAGCATATGCTCTTGAAATGAAGAAGGCTCAAACAGCAGACTTGAGGGTGCTTTTCCAATGTTCTGGTTTGTGAAGACCCATTTTCTTCTTGGAGTAGAAACACAGACTGAAGCCAGCAGAGTGCATGAGATCCAGCAAGAGGAAACACAGATGAAGGCAAATAAAGCTGAATTCCTCAGGTGATCAATTCTGCCTGCCAGAAAGCACAGTCACCAGCCTGGACTGTGACCCGGTTGAAAGCAGTTGAAAGAGGAGTTAATGAAGGCCCCAGCATTAGGACAATGGGGCAGAAGAGAACTGCACTGGTATCCCACACGGTCTCTCCAGTGCTGGAGGTGAAAGGGGGACATTGGCTTTCCCCTCAGAGATTTCTGAAGTATCAAGCCATTCTAGTGGAGCAAGATGATGGAGAAATAACAGTAACAAATATTGTAAATCCAGCTGCTTTTCTTAGTGCAATTACAGGAGAACCTGTGTCTCACCACTGTTTAGGGACTATGAAAGCAGTGTATTCCAGTTGCAGAGACTTGAAAGAAGAACCACTGGAGGATGCGGAAGACGCCTGGTACACAGACGGGAGCAGCTTTGTTCAACATGGGAAGATAAAGATATGGACTGATTCAAAATATGCCTTTAGTGCTGTTCGTGCACCCATATCAGCAATATGGAAAGAAAGAGGACTGTTGTCAAGCCAAGGGAAAGGTCTGAAACACGCTGAAGAAATAGTCAGACTCCTGGAGGCAGTCCAGCAGCTGGAGAAGGTTGCTAAAATGCACTGTTGATGCCAGCAAAGGGGAGACAGTGCTGAAGGAATGGGAAATGCGCTGGCTGACAGAAAGCAAAGCGAGCGGCAGAGGGTGAGGTGGTGGAGGCTTCCTTGATTCCAGATGGTAACATGCAGGTGGATGGTGAGCCAAAGCACTCCAAAGAGTATTGGAACTCGATAAATAATTATCAGGAAGGGCAGGTAAAAGCGGAAGGATGGACCTTTCCAGCACAAGGGAAAAGAATGATTCCAGCAGCCATATGATGGGCTGTGGTAACTGAGCATAGGAAACCTCCCTGGGGAGCAGAAGCATTATATAAGTATCTTGTTCAACGAGTGGTCACCCGAAATGGGTATACTGCCATTAGGCAAGTGACCCAGCAAGGTGAAGTTTGTTTACCAGATAATCCTAACACAGGCCACAAAGTTCAGTTAGGGCAAACAGGGAGAGAAATTAGCCAGGACAATAATGGCAGGTAGATTTCTCAGAGCTGCCAAGAAAAGGGGGGTACAGATGCATGTTAGTTTGAGCAGATACCTTTTCAGGATGGCCTGAGGCATACCCGTGCCGGACTAACCAGGCCAGGGCAGTAACAAAAGTTTTGTGACAAGAAATAATTCCAAGGTTCTGGGTGCCAGGAACAATCTCTTCAGACTGAGGCCCCCATTTTATTGCTAAAGTGGTTCAACAAGTCAGTACTTTATTGGGAATCAATTGGCAGTTGCATACACCTTACAGGCCACAGTCAAGTGGCCAGGTGGAAATACTAAAAGTTGTCCAAGAGGCTGGGATACCAAGGTTGCAAGCACTGCCTCTGGCACTTGTGAGAATTCGAAGAAAATCCCAACCAAGGAAGGATGAAGCCCATATGAAATTCTCTATGTGCAACCTGTGCGGTGCCTTTGCAGTGCAGCCCAGCCCAAAGACAGCCCGAGTGCCCCGACAGCGGCACCTCCAAGCAGGACCAAGGCAGTGTCACTGAGGAGAAGCTGAGACTCTTGGAGGGGGACTTGGAGTCAGGCCTGCAGTCCCAGGCACCAGGCAGCAACACGAGCTCTGAGCCACTCTCTGCTCAACAACAGAGAATGAGTCCCATCTTTCCCCAGACCTCTCCCGTCCTCCTTTCTCCGATTGAATAAAGGCACTCTGGTGCTCAATCAACGCCTTGACTGTGTTCCAAGTCTTCATTCACAGGGACCATGATGAATGCAAGAAACAGCAAGCAGCTCAGCTTGCAATGCTGTGACTGTGGGGTGCGTGCAGCAGAGCTCTGGGTGTGTTCCCATTTTGCCTGGTTTTGTGATATCTGCTGCAAGAGCTCTGTTACCATTTTTTAGGGGAGCACATAGTCTCTAGCATCCTGGATGCTGCTCATGCAAACCCCAAGCCTCCTGGCTGTGGCTTTGTGATGCTTTTCAGGGCCTTTTGATGCTCTTCGCTGCCTTGGCTGCTCCCTCACACCTCTGTCCTCCTGCCGTGTCCATTCCCAGCTCCCACCTCTGAGCTGTCCCTGCAGATCGTCTCCGGCCCTGCCATCATCACGCTGCGGAAGAAGGAGCTCACCCTGACCAACATCAGGCAGTGCTGCCAGCCTCTCTCACTCTCTAGACCAAGTGTAACTACGCTGTCGTGCAGACAAATGCTTTCTGTCACATCCTCCATCCCCAAAGCCATTTACCAGTAGGTGGCTGTTGCAGAAGAAGAATCAAGCAGCAGAAGCTTTTGCTCAGCTACAGCACACAAATGCTACAAAAGCAGAAAAAAAACACAAGCTCTGGGTCTGTTTGTCTTGCACAGGCTTGCACGGACTCTGTTTGATGGTAGCCCCATCCTTGCTTTCCTTCCCTGCTTCTTGTCTGATGGCACTGCTGAGCCAGGAACAAGCTGCCCAGCGTGGCAGAGCGTGGTGCAGAGCTGTGCTGGGCCCTCCTCCCCTTCCTCTGCTGCAGCTTGGCGTGCAACCTCACCCACTTCTCTGACAGACCTGCTGATCCCACGCGTGCCATCGGGATGCTCTGGCACGGGATGTGCCTCCAACCCAAAGCTCCTTCCCACCTCCCAAGGGAAAGCAAAGCAACCCAAGCATCGCCAACAAACCTGCCCAGCAGACAGCAGGGAATGCAAACAGCTTCTGGCTGCTCCCCTGCACTCCCGTCCTAAGTAAGAGACCCCACGAGGACTGGCTGGGAAATCAGTGCATGACACACGTGAGTGTGCACAGGATTGTGCAAAGCAGTGGGGTTCCATGTTTTGTGTGTGTGTGTGTGTGGATTTGTGCACAGATGGTGTTGCACACATTTGTTTTTGTGAGTGTCCAAAGCAGTGGGGTTGCTCAGGTGTGTGTAGGTCAGTGGGTATGTGTGCGAGGACGAGCATGCACATGTATGTGCGTGCACAGGGGTGTGCAGAGTGTTGGATTTGCACAAGGACGTTGTGGTACTGACTCTCAGAATCAAACTCTATAATCCAGAGACTGGTTATAAAGCAGGTATGTTTATTCCAGCGTTGTGCAGCGCCGGGTGCAAGGGGGATGGCTCCTCCAAACTTGCACAGCGTAAGGAGAAAAGTGTGTTACAGATATAGGTCAAGCTAATACATAATCAATAGTCTCCTTCCCAGTTTGATTACATATTCATTACATTCCCTATGGCCCCATTCCCTCTGACCCCATTCCCCGCGACCCTTGTCGTTGTTTTGGGTGAAATACTTCTTCTGTTTCCTTCTTGGTGTTATCTGCTGTTATCGTTCTCCCATGTCAGCATCATCTTGCCCGGGGGTATCTAATCCTTCTTCTTGTCAGAGGTCTCCGGACAATTCCTTCTTATCTTTGTTGCCCTCTTTTCTGGTTTTATTTTGAGTAAGTGTCTATAATTCCCCCTTTCTCTGCTCTCCCTTATCATAAACTATCTATCTGTAACTACTCTTTGCCTTAGTGAGGCCCCCTTTCCCTTTTCTGTAGCAAAGTGTTCCCCTTTCAGCTACTATGGAGTCCTTTTTCACTATTCAATTCCCCCCTTTTCTTTAATCTAGCAGGGCTTCCACCTGCGTGATTATTATATTCTTTCTTGACGTGTCCTGAAATAAGCCCCGCTCTCTACCTTTTACCTTAGCTCATGCCTCTCCTATACCTCATATTCCCTTCTGGTATCCTGGCACAGACACCAAGAGCATCTTATATCAACACAAGCAAAACACACCAAGAGTAGCAAGGTGATGCAGGCTAAGAAAAGCTGTTTCAGTCATCCCAAATTTGGCAACTAGCAAGTTTATCCCATAGTCCAGAGAAAACTGTTCCCCAATCAGGGTTATCCCTGCCTACCCCATGTTGCAATTCAACTTTGGATAAACAGGATGCCTCCTCTTGGATTGTCCATCAGGCATCTGCAGCAGCATCCTGAACTGTTTCTAAGGTGACAGAAATTTTCCTACAGCGATACCCCCCTTTTCTTGGGAGCTGTGTGAAATCAATTTGCCATGGTTGCCCTGGAAGGCCCCTTCCAAGTATGTCACTTGCTGCTGAGTTAGTTGTGCTTTCTGTAAACCAAGACACTCGGCAAACTCTCAGTCTGTTGTACACAGTTCTTTTATTGCTGTGGCTTCCATGTGCTCCAGTAAAGTTCCACCCTAGGATGGAGGATCCCAGGTCTCAGGTTCACGAGTTGACCAGTTCTCAAAAATCATTAAGCTGTTCCCACAACCCTGGGTAACACTGTCCAGGTTAACTCTTCTCCCTCTCTTAGGGCTTTCCTATTCAAAGGCAAATAACCTTAGGCTTCCTTTGGCCAAACCAGGCAGAAGAGACATCCCTCAAATCCAGAAGGTAAACATTCCTTCCTTAATTTTTTTTAAGGTAAAAATTCATTCCTTAATTTGATTGATAAAGTGCATGGATTTTCCATTACTGAGTGTATCCATTCAACGAGCCCATTACTTGCCCTCATGTCTTCTACCAAACTAAATCACTTGGTATCCAAAAATTTAGCAAATTGGCAAAATTGGAGTTTTGCACTTGGATTCCCATTCAATTAGGAATTTAAACTCTTCCATTTGTGTGTGTGTGTGGATTTGTGCACGGATGGTGTTGCACACGTTTGTGTTTATGAGTGTACAATCCGGTGGGGTTGCTCAGGTCTGTGCATGTCAGTGGGTATGTGTGCAAGGACGAGCATGCACATATATGTGTGTGCACAGGGGTGTGTAAAAGGTTGGAGCTGCGCAAGGACATTGTGGTACCAGTGTGTGCGTGCACTTTGGGAGTGAAAGGAAGGGGTTCAGCGTGTGTCTGTGCGTGAGCGCACAGGGCTGCTCTAGGGGATGTGGTTGCGTGAGTGTGTGTGAGCACATGGATAGTGCGTGGACGCGGTGGCACCAATGTGTGCTTGCACAGGGGTGTGCTGAGGAGTTGGGTTGCACAGACGTGCACTCACAGGGATGTTTACTGGTAGGTGTAGGCACATACGTGTTCCCAGGGATGGTTTGCACACGTCTGTGAATGCAAAGGAGGACACAAGATGCGGTGCGTGAATGTGGGTGTGCAAAGCAGGCAGAGTGGCGCAGGTGTGTGCGTGTGCACGTGGATGGGCGGAAGGCTGGGGTGCAGGTTGACCTCTGCTGAGGTGAGTGGGGGCTCACGGTGTTGCTCAGAGCCATCTCTTCTCCAGGCTGAGCATTCCCAGCTCCTGCAGCCTCTCCTCATATGGCCCCATTGTGCTCCAGAGCCCTCACCAGCTTTGTTGCCCTTCTTTGAACACGTTCCAAAGCCTGAATGTCTTTCTTGCAGTGAGGGGTCCAAAACTGGAAACAGAACTCGAGTTGCAGCCGCACCAGTGCCGAGTACAGGGGGACAGTCACCTCTCTGCTCCTGCTGGCAGTGCTGTTTCTGGTGCAAAATGTATGTAAGTGTCACTTGTGTAACATCCTTTCTGATGGAGTTCTGTGACGGGAGTCCAATGGATTTGACACCTGACTTGAAGCCTGTGGGCATCACCCAGGAGTTGGGGAGAGAGGATTAGGCATAAGAACAGGAATCTCTTTGGTCGTTATTAACTCCCACCTTTTTTGGTCAGGAATCTATGTGTGTGTGTTGTTTTTTTTTTTTTCCTCATGTAAAGAACAGACTGAGTGTGCAGCTTGTAAATGAATTCATTCACGCCTGCTGATTGGTGCTGTTCTCTACAGGGAGCTGCAGTGGAAATGGACACTTGTGGTCCACTGTCTGGCCCCCTCCCGCGTGCTCAGATCAGCCAAGTTGTCAAGGCCTGGCTCTTGGTTGGTGAGTTGTGCCGAGGTCAGAGAGTTGGATTTTCTGGGCTTTGAGACACGTCTTCTAGTTGCATGTTGTATTATTTCTCATGTGTTGACTTCTTGAGCTCGAGCCCCAAATGAGGATTCAAGTCCTACCACAGCAGGAATGGTTGAGATTGGAATTGGAATGCAGAAGGCTGGAGCCAGCAGGAGCAGGGAATCCATCATCCCCCTGTACTCGGCACTGGTGAGTCCTCACCTTGAGTTCTGTGTTCTGTTCTGGGCCCCTCACTGCAAGAAGGACATTGAAATGCTGAGATGTGTCCAGAGGAGACCAGTGAAGCTGTGAGGTGTCTAGAGCACAAGTCTTATGGGGAGCTTCTTATGGAACTGGGATGATTTAGTCTGGATGAGAGGAGGCTCAGGGAGGACCTTCTCATTCTGTACGATTACCTGAAGAGAGGTTATGTGGGGGTGGAGGTTGTCCTGCTCTTCTCCCATGTAAGTAGTGACAGGAGTGGAGGGAACAACCTCAGGCTGTATGAGGGGAGATTCAGCCTGGATGTTAAGAAAACCATCTCCAAATGGGTGCTCAGACGCTGGAGGCATCTGCTGGCTGAGCGCTTTGTTGGGTGAGCATCACACTGCTGGAAAGCACGCAGCTGTTGTCTCTGCGAACAGCCCCATCCGTGGGGACTGGTGGCTTTTTCATGTTACCCTTGTGTTTCAAGTCCTACATCCAGTTACTCGTGCTGTTTGAAAGCACCATCTTAGAGGCAGCCTTGATTTCTCCACCCCCAAGCTTTGTGCCACGAGAGCTCCCCTGCTTCTCCCTGGAATGGGCGACCGAATGGAAGGCCCAGCTGAAGTCTGGGTAGGTGATGTCACTTGCTGTTCCTTTCCCCACCCGTGCCAGGAGAAGCAGGGAATGGGACTGGGGGACATCCCAGCGGTGGGATCCTGCCTCAGCAGAACTGAATGGCTGTTCTGATCCACGTGTTTGAACCTGAGTGGATCTGAGAGTAACAAGAGAGGCGAGGGGCCTGTGGGAAAAAAATGCATGTGCCACAATTTGTGGTGCAAGGTGTTCTCAGAACTGCTGCTTACAGTGCCCAGAAGGCTTCCTTTTTGACGGGGAGAGGAGTAACTCGGTTATTTTAATGAATCTATTTCCTTTCTGTTCATCTTTCAAACTACCTCTCCAAAAACTGGCTGTGGATTCTCAAGTAGTATTTCTTGCTAAAGAGAATAGGCGTGCAGCCTGTGCTTTCATCTGCGCAAATGATCTTCTAATCATCTCTGTCTGTGTTTCTTTTAGACACTTAGGTGGAGCAGAGTGGAGCACAGACTTGGGTGCATCTCCATTCAGGAGCAGGGACACGCAATGCTCATCTTGGGTGTCTGGCTGACAACAAGAGCAGAGAGGTAAGTTTCACAGGATCGCGTGCACATTTAATTTTCTTTTTTATTCATGATGCATGGAGGCGTTACCCAGACAAAGTGAGCATTTGTCAGCTGGACTTGCTAGAAATGACCTAGGCAGTGAAATGGGTTTGAAGCATCCCAAAGAGCCCTGCAAAAGAATGCTGAGAGATAACCTGGCACCCTCCTTTGGAAACGTTAGGTGTCTGCCAGCTCTTCAGCTGTGCCCAAACACCTCCCATTGCGCTGCCACACCAGGACGTAATTCCAACCCCACCCTGAGTTCTGCAATGTTGTGGTGCCGTGTTGGAATCAGATGTGACCCCGTGGTCTTGCCTCCCCCCCTTGTGGGGGGTCATGGTGGAGCAGGCTGGTGGCTGTTGGTGATGTCATAAGCGGCTGGAATGAGGGGAGGAGCGGTGCGTTCTGTGTTCCTTTGTGGGCGTGTAGGAGTTCGGAGTGGTTGGTTGGCTTGTTGTTCTTGTGCCTTTAGTGCCTTTGTTTGAGTGTCATCGTGCGCAGCATCCTGTAGGTAAGCTGAGCCAGCGTGGGATGGACGGGTGGGCAGCGAGGTGTTGAGAAGTGCTGGCTTTCGGAGCTCCCAGCACCGTATTGCTTACTCTTGAGCATCAGACGTAATTTTTCCCCATTAGACACGTTCCAAAGGGGGTGTCTGTAAAGGTGGCACCCGTCCCATGCTTCTTCCGTCGTCTTCTGTGCTCAATTGTGGAAGCGTCATCAAGTTGCTGGGCGGACAGACATCATGTAGCCTGAGACTCAGCATGTCTTGCAGCAAGTGGATGGGACGGTTGTGCTGTGTGCGTTATTCCATGGCTGTCTTAGCCCTGCTCACTGACCTGCTCTTTCTCTCTCCTCTGCCCACCCTCCGCCCACTGCCTTGGTGCAGCTTTTGCTCTCAGAAGATCTGAGCAGAGTGACCAGGAACTGCTGCAGGTAGCCTGAGGTGATCTTGTTGCCAGGTACGTGCCATGTTTTGTCCCACCTTGTTGTTTTGCATGCCGTGGGTTTCTTCACTGCCCTCCAGCTCAGCCCTCAGAAGGGTGCTGTCTAATGCCCTGCTGTCACACTGTCAGAGCGCTCTGGGCAAATGCATCTGCTGCTCTGTGCCAGAGTCCCCATCTGCTGGCAGAGGGATAGCAACTTGGTACAGTGCTGCCTAAGAGGCTGTCACGTTGGAATAGACTGAAGCAAGGGGTAGTTTCTCAAACACTTGCCTATGCCGCAGGGTATGCAAGGGTAGCTCTGAAGAAGTCTCTGCATACTGTGCTGTGTGAATCGAGATAACAGAAGTGTGTTTCTGCTCTGTTCCAGCTTGTCACACCTGGTGTGATGGGCCTTTAGTGCAGCAAGATCAGCGGTGAGCCTGAGGTGGCAGCGACGGAGGTAGAGTATGAAGCTCTGGCTTGTCTTTGTTCCCTGTGTTGAGCCAGCAGAGGGAGCTGCAGATGTAGTCTCCTGCAGGAAAGAGTGGGCCAAAGGGGGCCAGGCCACCTGTCTGCGCCAGTGCCATTGCTGATTAGTCTGTGTAGAGAGAGATGCATCTTTGCATGGCCTGGCAATCCCACTGCACACCAGGATGGGAAACAACTGTCATGAGACGTGCAGCTCCTTCTGAAGTGCTCCTGATCAGGACGGAGCGCATTTCCTGCAGCTTTCTCTGCAGATGTGCTCCTTCCCTTGAAATCCTCCTGGTTTGTCCTCAGCTCCTGACCACGGCCTGTGCTCTGTTTTGCAGGCTGATAACATGTGGAAGCCGCAGCTGGTGCGTGCGGAGTCCTCTCTCAACGTTCCAGCGATTGCGGCAGCCCATGTTATTAAGCGCTACGTCGCGCAGGGGCCGGATGAAGTCTCCCTGGAGGTAAGCAGTTCCAGGCGTTCCTTGTTGTCATGCGCGGGAGAGTAGTCTAGGGTGTGAACGGCTCAGGAATCTTCTCCGACACCTGCAGAATGTCTGGTGAGGTGAAGCTTGGAAGGTTCCAGCTTAGCCTTGTGCTGGGTCGGGAGGAGTTGAGCCATCTCTCCAATATGGTTGGATTGGGCATTTGAACCTTGTGATCAAGCAGATCACAAGCCCAGTATGGGAGCCTGGTCTCTGAGCAACAGCAGACCGGGTGTGAAGTGTGCAGATGTGTTTAGAAAGCCCTGCTAACTGATGCCCGTGGTTAAACTGGAGCTCCTGCATAGGCTTTGTCAGAGAGCCTGCTGCTTTTGAGACCTGTTTCCTACTGCTCGGCTGTCTTGTGTATGTTGTGTAACTCTTGTCCCTCCAAGTTCAGTTTTAGAAAGGAAAATGCCTTGTGGGCTGCATTGGTGCAATTGCTGTCAAGCTTTAGGCTATTCAGCGTTGCAGAAGGCGGCAGTTGTTTGAGCTGTGTTTTCCTCGCAGCTGTGCTGAAGCTGGGGTTGACGTTTCAATCTCTTGCAGGTGGGAGACTTGGTGTGCATTATTTCTATGCCACCAAAGGAGCTGAGCCCCTGGTGGAGAGGCAAGCGTGGCTTTGAGGTAGGCAGATGCTTCCAACAGGAGAGCACAACTTCAGTAGAGTCAGGAATCTCAGGTTGGAGCTGCTCTGCCTGAGCAGGATGGCTTCTGGACGCAAACAGTTGCCCTGTGTCGCTGTCAGAGGACCTTCCCTTTGGCTCTGGGCTCGGGCTAATGCCCAGCTGTCTTTTTGTTCTTGTTACAGGTTGGATCTTTCCCTAGTGAGTGCGTGGAACTCATTAGCGGAAAGGTTCCTGAGTCCGTCGCCAATTCATTGCCAAAGCCAGGTACACATGTTACATTTGATACTGCGGGTTAGTAAAATGGGGTCAGAGCGTGGCTTTCAGGGGTTTTGTTAATGCCGGAATTGAGCAAGGTTAGCAAGAGGACTGCACTAAGGTCCATGGGAACACGCAGAGATCTGGCCCAATCCCACCGTGTTTCTTGTTGGGCTTGGGGAAGTCACAGAATCCTCCTGGAATGGCTTGGGATTGGAAGGAGCCTAAAGGATCCTCAGGCTCCAAGGCCCCTGCCTCAGTCCGGGTCACCAGCCTGCGCATTTAGTAGGAGACGAGAGCAGGCTGTCCAGGGCCCCTTCCGACCTGGCCCTGGGCACTTTCAGGGACGGGGAAAATCCGTTCCTGCGTGTCCTTGTTGGGAATGTTCTTCCCATTGTTCCGTGCTCTGTCGAATGCGTTACGCTCGGGCTCGTCCAACCGATCCAAGCCTGTAATGAACTGGTTTCTCTGTTTTGTTTCGCAGCGCCGAAGAAACGGGGCAAGCTCCCACCCTTCCTTCGTTCGGTGGTGAAGGCGCGCCCCAGGAGAGCGGAGCAGCTGGAGCCGGAGAAGGAAGGGGTGTTTGGGTGTGACCTGGGGGAGCACCTTCTCCGCTCTGGCCGTGATGGTAAGGAACAGCCCATTGCTGAGATCTTCCTCCGTTGGGCATCTGAAGATGCAAGGGAGATGGTCTAGAGCAATTGATTCAGCCCGAAAACGTAGGAAGGCTTCTGGCCACAGAGAGCATAGTGCATCCTTTTCCTAGCTCTTGTGGTGGTGAGATTGGATTCCTCCATTCCCGAGGGAGCTGTGATGGGACTTGCAGTGTCTGTGGCTTTGCCAGAGTTACTTTCTCCAGGCTGTTGATAGGTCGTGGCGTTTCTGGAAGGCCAAGAACACATTTCTGTGCAGTTTCCTCACAGCTGTCTCTGCCAGCTTTCTCCTCTAAGGAGGAGGCAAGCGGTAGCGTGGCTGGGCTTAGTGGATGGGATGTGAGAAGAGCACGGCCTGAAGCAGGACTTGAGGAAGAAGCTGAGCTAAGCGCTGTCTCTTGTTCTGTAGTCCCCCAGGTCCTGCAGAGCTGCTCTGAATTCATCGAGCAGCATGGCGTGGTGCGTGGGATCTACCGCCTGTCCGGCGTCACGTCCAAGATCCAGCGACTACGGTAAGAGTGCTGCGACTGACACAGCTGTCAGCAGGGGCACGTGCCATGCTGCGGGCGTTCAGAGGAACCCCTTCCTTTTCTTGACTGTACTTGGTGTGGCTTTGGACTTGTTTTCGTCTTTCTCAAAGCCCTCTTGGCAATTCTGTGTCCTTCTCTGCAGCCATGAATTTGACTCAGAGCAGGTTCCCGAGCTGAGCGTCCGTGACATTCACAGCGTGAGCTCCGTATGTAAGATGTATTTCAGGGAGCTCCCGAACCCTCTCGTGCCCGAGCAGCTGTATGACAAGTTCTCGGTAAGCACAGGGCAATGCCCTGCACTGCTTGGCCTTGATGTCACAGGCTGCGTGCCGCGGTGTTCCCCTGATGCCTCTTGGAAGGCATCAAGTCTGCCTCGGTGCTGAGCAGCAGCGCGCTGTCCCCACGGTTCGCAAAGCTGTGGCAGCTCTCTAGGCTGACTGGTGTCTGAATGCCTTCCTGCCTTTTTCCAGGACGCTGCTCGTGCTGCTACGGAGGAGGAGCGGTTGCTCATGATGAAGGACGCCATCCAGCAGCTGCCCGCTCCTCACTACAGGTCAGTGCTGCGCTCGGTCTGCTGAGCTCAGCCCTGCTACCTTTCAGAGGGCGATGATGCGATTCCAGGTGTTGCCTGACACCTGCAACATCATGCGTCTGCACGCTGAAGCGGCTGAAGGCTGCATCGGGTCAATGGACTGGGTCGGTTCCTTGGCACGAGGGCACGGTTGGTGCAGCCGATGGCTGCGGCTGTGCTTTGCAGGGCTTGGTGCTGCAGTGTGGTGGCACTGGGAACGTTTTATCTACTTCCTATTCAGGGACGGTAGCAATGCCATCAACTAGCATGAAGTGAGGTTTGCTTTGTGCACTGCAGCACGGCTTGCTTTTTGGTGCTGAACATCTGCCCCTCTTGTTTTCCAGGACTTTAGAGTACCTGATGAGGCATCTGGCGTCTCTTGCTGGGAGCAGCTCGGTCACCAACATGGATGCTAAGAATTTAGCAATCGTGTGGGCTCCAAACCTCTTAAGGTAAACTTCTTTTTCTGTTGAAGCACAACGCTTAGTTCTGCTCTCCAGAAAGAAAGCAGTCCTCCCTTCTTCTTCCTCTAGTGTGCTCTTCTCCTGTAAAAGCTGTCAGAAGTGGCTGGCAGCAGAGGAGGAGCCTGGACTGCTCTCCCCCAGGCCCAGGGGCCCAATTTCTAGATGGCAGTTTCTGCTCTCCTGTTGAGCTGGGACTGCTGTGTCCTTGATCATCCAGGAGAATTTTGTCAGTGGCATCGCTGATTGCCCACTGCGGAAGTCTCCAGAGCCCAGTCTGACTGCTTTGGGCTGCAAAACTTGAGGCCTGGGGAAACAGTCTTGGAGGAACGACTTGTAAAATCTGCCTTTTCTTCAGATCCCAGCAGAGCCAGTCTGCCTGCGTCAGCGGAGGAGCTGCCTGCTTGGAAGTGCAGACGCAGGCAGCAGTGGTGGAATTCCTGATCGGCAACACAGACGTCCTCTTCCACACCAAATCCACGTCAGCCGTGGGAGAGGGAGCAGGTGAGCGTCTTCCTCCGTTAGCTTGATCTTGATCCAATCCAGGCCTTCTCTGAGATCTTTCAAGTACGCCTGGGCTCTCAACGGGACAGGAGGCTTCTGGGCTTAGATGAGAATATGGCACCCTGTTGCTGGATCCCGAGAATGTCCGAGGCCAGACTTTACATGGAGAAAACCATCCCTGCCTTTAGGATGTTTTGAATGGGGGTGAAGCATGATTGAAGTGTGGCAGCAAAGCTTTCTGAGTTCCCAGATCCGTTTTCTAGGGCTTTTTTTTTTTTATACCTGTTTTGCTGCAGTGCGCAGCTCTTAATGATGACTGTGTCCTTTGCCACGAGCGTACCTCTGAGCAGCCGGTTACTTTGAGCTCCTCTTCTTCCAGTGGCTCGAATAAGCAAGTCTGAGAAGAATGCAGAACGGGGATGGCTGTGCTGCTGCTTTCTGATCCTCCCTCTTACCTGCGGTTTTCCCTTGCAGGGCACAGTTCTGTACCTGGGCCCGAGTCTGTGCGGGAGTCTCCTCCTAGCACAAAGCTGCTCACCCTGCAGGAGGCGCAGGCTCTGAGAAGAGGCCAGAGCAGCTCTCCTGCTGTGGTCGAAAGCAGCGACATCGAAGTGGAGGAAGACCCCGCAGCCGTATCAGGGAGATTCCACACAATCATTGATTTTCCATCTCAAAGGTAAAGAGGATTTCCCTTTCCAGCTCCTATCATCATAGGTCAGGTGGGCTTTCTTGGTTTACTTTTTGTCCATGATATCTCCCTTATGGCTGCACAGTTCCTCATAAAGCAGTTAACGCCTGCCAGCTCCTGTCCTGTCCAGCTGTGGAGCCTTTGCTCACATGCTCTGCATCTTGCTTGACATGGTCGAGAGGAATGTAGCCAGCAGGGCTTGAGGGCCGAGCTGTAGGAATGGAAGCGTCCTCTGCTGTTTGAAACAGAGCGCGTTTCCAAGCTGTGTTTCAGCAGAAAGCAGGCAGTGCCAGGAATGGGCAACTATTGGCAAGGGCTCGGTGCGACTCTTCCCTCACCCTGCACCACGACTGACAGCATGCTCTGTTTTCTCTCCAGACCAAGTTCTTTGAGAAAGAGGAAGGAATCACCAGCTGTCAGCTGGTGTTCCTGCTTCTGCCTGCGCAGACCATCTTCTGTGGGCAAACGCCAACAGCAGCGCAGTGCCAGGGAGCCCTCACAAGCAGAAGTCGTGGTCCTGACAGGTAAGGGTGCAAATCCAGCTTTCAAAACACTGCTTGTCAGCAACACAGGTAGAATTGATGCTTTCAGTGGGCTTGTACCTGCTTCTGGCATTCAAGCCCGTGCCTGACAGCTGCAGCTGACCCCTGTTTTCCCAAAGGAGCCTCTCAAGCTGTTTGAAGCCTACTTGACAGGCAGCACCATCACTGTCATCAGGCACTCATCCCTCCAGGGGCAGAGAGAGTTTGACACCAACCCCTGTGTGTCCACTCCTTCCTAGGTGAATCGAGCCCTTGTGGTGAAGCCAGAAGAGCCGGGTCAAGTGCTGATGTCTCAGAGAGTGCTTCCATCAATGGACAGCTCATGGGAAGCCCAAGTCGCTGCATGTCCAATGTCAGCCTTGCATGTGACAGCAGCGACGGAGAGAAGGAGGAGATCGTGGTTGAAGCGCTCATTTCTCCCAGCTCTCCTGAAAGGGCTTCCCCGAGCCTGACAGAAAGCACAATCACCAGCCTGGACTGTGGCCCGGTGCCTCTGCAGTGCAGCCCAGCCGAAACACAGCCCGAGTGCTCCGACAGCGACACCTCCAAGCAGGACCAAGGCAGTGTCGCTGAGGAGAAGCCGAGCGTCTTGGAGGGGGACATGGAGTCAGGCTGCACTTCAAATGAAAGCCATCTGAGTGTCAGCAGCGATGGAGAGAAAGAGCTCGACGGTGTTCAGCCAGTCATTTCTCCCAGCTCTGCTGAAGGGGCTGTTGTGAGCCAGCAAGAAAGCACAGACACCAGCCTGGACTGTGCCTTGGTTGAAAGCAGTTAAAAGTTAATGAAGTTAACGAAGGTGCCAGCATTAGGACAGTGGGGCAGAAGAGAACGGCACTGGTATCCCACATGGTCTCTCCAGTGCTGGAGGTGAAAGGGGGACATTGGCTTTCCCCTCAGAGATTTTTAAAGTATCAAGCCATTCGAGTGGAGCAAGATGATGGAGAAACACCAGTAACCAATATTGTAAATCAGCTGCTTTTCTTAGTGGAATTAAAAGGAGAACCTGTGTCTCATGACTGTTTAGAGACTATGGAAGCAGTCTATTCCAGTCACAGAGACTTGAAAGAAGACCCACTGGAGGATGCAGAAGACGCCTGATACACAGACGAGAGCAGATTTGTTCAACATGGGAAGTTAAAGATTTGGACTGCACCAGACTTGGGTGCATCTCCATTCAGGAGCAGGGACACGCAATACTCATCTTGGGTGTCTGGCTGACAACAAGAGCAGAGAGGTAAGTTTCATAGGGTCGCGTGCCCATTTAATTTTCTTTTTCATTCACGATGCACAGAGGCGTTACCCAGACAAAGTGACATTTGTCAGCTGGTCTTTCTAGAAATGACCTAGGCAGTGAAATGGGTTTGAAGCATCCCAAAGAGCCCTGCAAAAGAATGCTGAGAGTTAACCTGGCACCCTCCTTTGGAAACGTCAGGTGTCTGCCAGCTCTTCAGCTGTGCCCAAACACCTCCCATTGCGCCGCCACACCAGGACGTAATTCCAACCCCACCCTGAGTTCTGGAATGTTGTGGTGCCGTGTTGGAATCAGATGTGACCCCGTGGTCTTGCTTCCCCCATTGTGGGGGGTCATGGTGGAGCAGGCTGGTGGCTGTTGGTGATGTCACAAGCGGCTGGAATGAGGGGAGGAGCGGTGCGTTCTGTGTTCCTTTGTGGGCGTGTAGGAGTTCGGAGTGGTTGGTTGGCTTGTTGTTCTTGTGCCTTTAGTGCCTTTGTTTGAGTACCATCGTGCGCAGCATCCTGTAGGTAAGCTGAGCTGGCGTGGGATGGACGGGTGGGCAGTGAGGTGTTGAGAAGTGCTGGCTGTCGGAGCTCCCAGCACCGTATTGCTTACTCTTGAGCATCAGACGTCATTTTCCCCTGGTAGACACGTTCCAAAGGGGGTGTCCATAAAGGTGGCACCTGTCCCATGCTGCTTCCATCATCTTCTGTGCTCAATTGTGGGAGCATCGTCAAGTTGCTGGGCGGACAGACATCATGTAGCCTGAGACTCAGCATGTCTTGCAGCAAGTGGATGGGACGGTTGTGCTGTGTGCGTTATTCCATGGCTGTCTTAGCCCTGCTCACTGACCTGCTCTTTCTCTCTCCTCTGCCCACCCTCTGCCCACTGCCTTGGTGCAGCTTTTGCTCTCAGAAGATCTGAGCAGAGTGACCAGGAACTGCTGCAGGTAGCTTGAGGTGATCTTGTTGCCAGGTATGTGCCATGTTTGTCCTACCACATTGTTTTGCATGCCGTGGGTTTCTTCACTGCCCTCCAGCTCAGCCCTCAGAAGGGTGCTGTCTAATGCCCTGCTGTCGCACTGTCAGAGCGCTCTGGGCGAATGCATCTGCTGCTCTGTGCCAGAGTCCCCATCTGCTGGCAGAGGGATAGCAACTTGGTACAATGCTGCCTCAGAGGCTGTCACATTGGAACAGACTGCAGCAAGGGGTAGTTTCGTGAACACTTGCCTATGCCGCAGAGTATGCAAGGGTAGTTCTGAAGAAGTCTCTCCATACTGTGCTGTGTGAATAGAGACAACAGAAGTGCGTTTCTGCTCTGTTCCAGCTCGTCACACCTGTTGTGATGGGCCTTTCATGCAGCAAGATCAGCAGTGGGCCTGAGGTAGTAGCGACGGAGGTACAGTGTGAAGCTCTGGCTTGTCTTTGTTCCCTGTGTTGAGCCAGCAGAGGGAGCCGCAGATGTGCTCTCCTGCAGAAAAGAGTTTGTCCTCAGCTCCTGACCACGGCATTGCTCTGTTTTGCAGGCTGATGACATGCGGAAGCCGCAGCTGGTGCGTGCAGAGTCATCTCTGAACGTTCCAGCGATTGCGGCAGCCCATGTTATTCAGACCTACGTCGCCCAGGGGCCGGATGAGCTCTCCCTGGAGGTAAGCAGTTCCAGGTGTTCCTTGCCCTGGGGGCTGCATTGGTGCAATGGCTGTCAAGCTTGAGGCTATTCTGCGGCGCAGAAGCAGGCAGTGGTTTGAGCTGTGCTTTCCTGCCAGCTGTGCTGAAGCTGGGATTGACGTTTCAATCTCTTGCAGGTAGGAGACTTGGTGAGCATTATTGCTATGCCACCAAAGGAGCTGAGCCCCTGGTGGAGAGGCAAGCGTGGCTTTCAGGTAGGCACACGCTTCCAACTAGAGAGCGCAACTTCAGTAGAGTCAGGAATCTCAGCTTGGAGCTGCTCTGCCTGCACAGGATGGCTTCCGGATGCAAACGGTTGCCCTGTGTCGCTGTCAGAGGACCTTCCCTTTGGCTCTGGGCTGGGGCTAATGCTCAGCTGTCTTTTTGTTCTTGTTACAGGTTTGGTTTTTCCCTGGTGAGTGCGTGGAACTCATCAGCGGAAAGGTTCCCGAGTCCCTGGTCGCTTCATTGCCAAAGCCAGGTACACATGTTACATTTGATAATGCGGGTTAGTAAAATGGGGTCAGAGCGTGGCTTTCAGGGGGTTCGTTAATGCCCGAGTTGAGCAAGCTTAGCAAGAGGACTGCATTAAGGTCCATGGGAACACGCAGAGATCTGTCCCAATCCCACTGTGTTTCTTATTGGGCTTGGGGAAGTTACAGAATCCTCCTGGAATGGCTTGGGCTTGGAAGGTGCCTAAAGGATCATCCTCAGGCTCCAAGGCCCCTGCCTCAGTCTGGGTCGCCAGCCTCTGCATTTTGTAGGAGACGAGAGCAGGGATGGGGAAAATCCGTTCCTGCGTGTCCTTGTTGGGAATGTTCTTCCCATTGTTACGTGCTCTGCCTCATCCAAGGGAGCCAAGCCTGAAATGAACTGGTTTCTTTGTTTTGTTGCACAGTGCCAAAGAAACGGGGCAAGCTCCCACCCTTCCTTCGTTCGGTGGTGAAGGCCTGCCCCAGGAGATCGGAGCAGCCGGAGCCGGAGAAGGAAGGGGTGTTTGGGTGTGACCTGGGGGAGCACCTTCTCCGCTCTGGCCGTGATGGTAAGGAACAGCCCATTGCTGAGATGATAGGTCGTGGCATTTCTGGAAAGACAAGAAGACATCTCTGTGCAGTTTCTTCACAGCTGTCTCTGCCAGCTTTCTCCTCTAAGGAGGAAGCAAGCGGTGGCCCGACTGGGCTTAGTGGCTGGGATGGGAGAAGAGCACGGCCTGAAGCAGGACTTGAGTCAGAAGCTAAGCTAACCGCTGGCTCTTGTTCTGTAGTCCCCGAGGTCCTGCAGAGCTGCGCCGAGTTCATAGAGCAGCATGGCGTGGTGCAGGGGATCTACCGCCTGTCCGGCATGGCGTCCAGGATCCAGCGCCTACGGTAAGAGTGCTGCGACTGACACAGCTGTCAGCAGGGGCACGTGCCATGCTGCGGGCGTTCAGAGGAACCCCTTCCTTTTCTTGACTGTATTCTGTGTGGCTTTGGACTTGCTTTCCTCTTTCTCAAAGCCCTCTGCCCAATCCTGTGTCCTTCTCTGCAGCCATGAATTCGAGTCGGAGCAGGTTCCCGAGCTGAGCGTCCGAGACATTCACAGCGTGAGCTCCCTGTGCAAGATGTACTTCAGGGAGCTCCCAAACCCTCTGCTGACCGAGCAGCTGTATGCCAAGTTCTCGGTAAGCTCAGGGCAATGTCTTGGAAATGACACGTACCTCTTCCCTGGGCATCGTGGCTGATGGTTGCAGCAGTGCCCCAGCTCCGAGGTCTTCTTTCTGTTAGCCCCACGAGGCATGTCTTTGCCACCTCCTGCCTCTGGCTGATGCCAGTTCTGGTGGTGCCAGGAGGTGCTTACTTAAACCATTCACGACGCTTGCGAGAATTCCCTTCCCTTTGCTATTCCCGCCTGGTGTCTGAATCCCTTCCTGCCTCTTTCCAGGACGCTGTTTGCGCAGCTACAGAGGAGGAGCGGCTGCTCTGCATGCAGGACACCATCCAGCAGCTGCCCGCTCCTCACTACAGGTCAGTGCTGCGCTCGGTCTGCTGAGCTCAGCCCTGCTGCCTTTCAGAGGGCCATGATGCGATTCCAGGTGTTGCCTCACGCTGGCAGCATCATGCCTGTGCACGCTGAAGCGGCTGAAGGCTGCGTCGGGTCAATTGATTGGGTCAGTTCCTTGGCACGGGGGCACGGTTGGTGCAGCCGATGGCTGCGGCTGTGCTGTGCTGGGGCTTGGTGCTGCAGCATTGTGACACTGGGAACGTTTTATCTACTTCCTATTCAGCGACGGTAGCAATGACAACAACCAGCATGAAGTGAGGTTTGTTTTGTGCGCTGCAGCACGGCTTGCTTTTTGGTGCTGAACATCTGCCCCTCTTGTTTTCCAGGACTCTGCAGTACTTAATGAGACACTTGGCGTCTCTGGCCGGGAACTGCTCCATCACCAACATGGGTGCTCAGAACTTGGCCATAGTGTGGGCTCCAAACCTCTTAAGGTAAACTTCTTCTTCTGTTTCAACACGATGCTTAGTTCTGCTCTGGCCCAACGCCAGGGGCACAATTTCCAGATGACAGTTTCTAGTCACTTGTTTAGCTGGGACTGCTGTGTCCCTGATCATCCAGGAGAATTTCGTCAGTGGCATCGCTGATTGCCCACTGCGGAAGTCTCCAGAGCCCAACTTGACAGTTTTTGGCTATAGAAATTCAGACTGGGGGAAACGATCTTGGGGAAATGACCTGTAAGATCTGCCTTTTCTTCAGATCCCAGCAGAGCCAGTCTGCCTCCACCTACGGAGAAGCTGCCTGCATGGAGCTGCAGACACAGTCGGCTGTGGTGGAGTTCATCATTAGCCACACAGATGTCCTCTTCAGCTCCAAATCCACACCAGCCGTGGGAGAGGGAGCAGGTGAGCATCTTCCTTCATTAGCTTGATGTTGATCTGACACCTTGATCCAATCCAGGCCTTCTCCAAGACCTTTGAAAATGCTCTTACTGTTGAGGAGACAGCAGGCTTCTGGGCTTAGATTAGAATATGGTGCCCAGTTCCTGGGTCCTGAGAGTGTCCAAACCCATAACTTACATGGAGAAAACCATCACTGCTGTTAAGATGTTTTGCAAGCAGGTGAAGCTTGATTGAAGTGTGGCAACAAAGCTTTCTGAGTTGCCTGTTATGATACAGTGAGCTGCTCTTAATTGTGGCTGTGTCCTTTGCCACGAGCATACCTCTGAGCACCCGGTTCTTTTGAGCTCCTCTTCTTCCAGTGGCTCGGATAAGCAAGTCTGAGAGAAATGCAGTACTGGGATGGCTGTGCTGCTGCTTTCTGATCCTCCCTCTTACCTGTGGTTTCCCCTTGCAGGGCACAGCTCTCTGGCCGAGCCCAAGATTGTGTGGGATTCTCCTCCTGCCACAAAGCTGCTCACGCTGCAGGAGGCACAGGCAGAGAGGAGAGGCCAGAGCAGCTCTCCCATGGCGACGCAGAGCAGCGATGTCGAGGTGGAGGAAGGACCCACAGCTGATCTGAGGATCTTCCACACAGTCCTTGATTTTCCATCTGAAAGGTAAAGAGGACTTCCCTTTCCAGCCCCTATCATCATTGGTCGGGTGGGTTTTATTGGTTCATTTTTTGTCCGTTTTATATATATGAGCCTGCCAGCTCCTGTCCTTTCCGGCTGTGGAGCCTTTGCTCCCATGCTGCGCATCTTGCTTGCCATGGTTGAGAGGAGTGTAGCCAGCAGGACTTGAGGGCTGAGCTGTAGGAATGGAAGCGTCCTCTGCAACTGTCGTCAAGGGCTCGGAGCAGCTCTTCCCTCACCCTGCACCACGACTGGCAGCATGCTCTGTTTTCTCTCCAGACCAAGCGTGCCCAGCACGAGGAAGCAGTCACCAGCTGGCAGTTGGCGTTCCTGCTTCTGCCTGGGCAAACCATCCCCTGCAGCCGAACGCCAACTGCAGAGCAGTGCCAGGGAGCCCTCAGAAGCAGAAGTGTTGGTCCTGGCAGGTAAGGGTGCAAATCCAGCTTTCAAAACACTGCTTGTCAGCAGCACACGTAGGATTCATGCTTTCAGTGGGCTTGCACCTCCTTCTGGCGTTCGAGCCCGTGCCTGACATCTTTGGTTCACCCCTGTCTTTCCCAAATGAGTCTCTTGTCAACACAAGAGCTGCACCTCCAAGAGCATCACTGTCAAGACAGTGACACTGTTGCTAGAAGCCTATTTGCTTCTGCCCACCACCACTACGTAGCCAAATGTCAAGAACCTCTTTAAAGCATGATTCATCTTGTGAACGTTTGACACTAACCGCTGTGCATCTACTCCTTCCTAGGTGACCCGAGCCCATGTGTGCCCCGAAGACGCCGGGCATGGGACGACAGCGCATCCTGTGCTTCCATCAATGAAGAGCTGCTAGGAAGCACAGGATGCTGCATTTCAATGGACAGTCTTCCATATGGATTCATCAATGAAGAGAAGAATGTCATCCTTGTTCAAGCCCTCGTTCATCCCGTCCCTTCGGAAGCTGCTGACCTGAGCCTGCCAGACACCACAGGCACCAACCTGGATTGGGACCCAGTGCAGGGGTCTCAGGACAGCCCAGCTAAAGCACAGCCTGAGTGTCCCGACTGCAGCACCACCATGCAGGCTCAGGTCAGCATCACAGAGGAGAAGCCGAGCATCTTGGAGGGGGACGTAGAATGAGACCACCAGTCCCAGCCTCCAAGCAACAGCACAAGCTCTGAGCCGCTCTCTCCTCAACAACAGAGGATGAGTCCCATCTTTTCCCGGAGCTACATAGTGAATGATACAGAGTGAATGTGAAACAGAAATGTGAACTTGATGAAAAAAAAAAAAGAAAAAAAAAAAAAAAAAGAAAAAATACACCAAAAATAACTTAATGATATCCTTGAGCTGCATATAAGCAAGGTACTGCCAGCAGATTGAGAGAGATGTTTCTTCCCCTCAGTTCAGCATTGTTGAGACCACACATCGATCGTCGTGTCCTGATCTGAGTTCTCTGTTACAAGAATCATACTTAAGGGAATCCAACAGAGGGCTCAGAAGATGATAAAGGGACTGCAACATCTCTCCTATAAGGAAAGGCTGAGAGAGCTAGGACTGTTAATCCTGGAGAAGATTCAGGGGAGGTCTTATCCATGTGCAAATATGCTGAATGGAGGATGCAGAGAATGGAGGTGATCTGGTCAGTGGTGCCATTGCCAGGACAAGAGACAGTGGCTACAGCCTCGGAGAGAGAAGGTTCCATGTAACCAATCAATAAGTGTTTGAGTGCTGAGGAGATAAAAGCATATGCTCTTGAAATGAAGAAGGCTCAAACAGCAGACTTGAGGGTGCTTTTCCAATGTTCTGGTTTGTGAAGACCCATTTTCTTCTTGGAGTAGAAACACAGACTGAAGCCAGCAGAGTGCATGAGATCCAGCAAGAGGAAACACAGATGAAGGCAAATAAAGCTGAATTCCTCAGGTGATCAATTCTGCCTGCCAGAAAGCACAGTCACCAGCCTGGACTGTGGCCCAGTTGAAAGCAGTTGAAAGAGGAGTTAATGAAGGCCCCAGCATTAGGACAATGGGGCAGAAGAGAACTGCACTGGTATCCCACACGGTCTCTCCAGTGCTGGAGGTGAAAGGGGGACATTGGCTTTCCCCTCAGAGATTTCTGAAGTATCAAGCCATTCTAGTGGAGCAAGATGATGGAGAAATAACAGTAACAAATATTGTAAATCCAGCTGCTTTTCTTAATGCAATTACAGGAGAACCTGTGTCTCACGACTGTTTAGGGACTATGGAAGCAGTGTATTCCAGTTGCAGAGACTTGAAAGAAGAACCACTGGAGGATGCGGAAGACACCTGGTACACAGATGGGAGCAGCTTTGTTCGACATGGGAAGATAAAGATATGGACTGATTCAAAATATGCCTTAGTGCTGTTCATGCACCCATATCAGCAATATGGAAAGAAAGAGGACTGTTGTCAAGCCAAGGGAAAGGTCTTAAACACGCTGAAGAAATAGTCAGACTCCTGGAGGCAGTCCAACAGCTGGAGAAGGTTGCTAAAACGCACTGTTGATGCCAGCAAAGGGGAGACAGTGCTGAAGGAATGGGAAATGCGCTGGCTGACAGAAAGCAAAGCGAGCGGCAGAGGGAGAGGTGGTGGAGGCTTCCTTGATTCCAGATGGTAACATGCAGGTGGATGGTGAGCCAAAGCACTCCAAAGAGTATTGGAACTCGATAAATAATTATCAGGAAGGGCAGGTAAAAGAGGAAGGATGGAGCTTTCCAGCACAAGGGAAAAGAATGATTCCAGCAGCCATATGATGGGCTGTGGTGACTGAAGATAGGAAACCTCCCTGGGGAGCAGAAGCATTATATAAATATCTTGTTCAACGAGTGGTCACCCGAAATGGGTATACTGCCATTAGGCAAGTGACCCAGCAAGGTGAAGTTTGTTTACCAGATAATCCTAACACAGGCCACAAAGTTCAGTTAGGGCAAACAGGGAGAGAAATTAGCCAGGACAATAATGGCAGGTAGATTTCTCAGAGCTGCCAAGAAAAGGGGGGTACAGATGCATGTTAGTTTGAGCAGATACCTTTTCAGGATGGCCTGAGGCATACCCGTGCCGGACTAACCAGGCCAGGGAAGTAACAAAAGTTTTGTGACAAGAAATAATTCCAAGGTTCTGGGTGCCAGGAACAATCTCTTCAGATTGAGGCCCCCATTTTATTGCTAAAGTGGTTCAACAAGTCAGTACTTTATTGGGAATCAATTGGCAGTTGCATACACCTTACATGCCACAGTCAAGTGGCCAGGTGGAAAAGAGGAACCATTTATCTAAGCTGCAAATACTAAAAGTTGTCCAAGAGGCTGGGATACCAAGGTTGCAAGCACTGCCTCTGGCACTTGTGAGAATTCGAAGAAAATCCCAACCAAGGAAGGATGAAGCCATTATGAAATTCTGTATGGGCGACCTGTGCGGTGCCTTTGCAGTGCAGCCCAGCCCAAAGACAGCCCGAGTGCCCCGACAGCGGCACCTCCAAGCAGGACCAAGGCAGTGTCACTGAGGAGAAGCTGAGACTCTTGGAGAGGGACTTGGAGTCAGGCCTGCAGTCCCAGGCACCAGGCAGCAACACGAGCTCTGAGCCACTCTCTCCTCAACAACAGAAAATGAGTCCCATCTTTCCCCGTCCCTCTCCCGTCCTCCTTTCTGCAATTGAATAAAGGCACTCTGGTGCTCAATCAACGCCTTGACTGTGTTCCAAGTCTTCATTCACAGGGACCATGATGAATGCAAGAAACAGCAAGGCAGCTCAGCTTGCAATGCTGTGACTGTGGGGTGCATGCAGCAGAGCTCTGGGTGTGTTCCCATTTTCTCTGATCATCACAGTGTCTCTCCTCTGGACCAACCCCAACAGCTCCACATCCTTCCCAGGCCTGGACACAGTACTGCAAAGAGCTGAGTAGGAAAGAAGCCATCTACTAAACCCCTGAGCTGCAAACTGCCAAGGAATTCCATACTTTCCCAGTAATGACAGGAGGGTGCCAACCACGGATACACAGCTACGGACTGATGGTAAACTTCAAACAGCATCAAGTGAGTAAGGGATAGCCAGGGTGCACTGGTGCTCAATGTTCAGGAAGCCCATAGATCTACACGGGGCCAAAGGACACTCATTTTATTACCTCATACAGTGTTTCCTGTATTGGAGGCAAAAGCGGGACATTGGTTCTCACCAAAAAAGATTATCGAAACACCAAGCCATCCTGGTAGAGCAGGGCGATGTAGAAATAACTGTAACTGTCAACCCAGTATCTTTCCTTAGCTCTCCCCAGAGAGCATCGCCACTCACAGCTCTCCAACCACACTCTGCACCACCCTCTGAGCTTGGCCAGTCAGACTGCTCTCAGCCCACCTCACCGGCCACTCATCCATCCCACACTTTCTCAGCTTCATTACCAGGATGTCATGGGAGACTGCATCAAAAGCATTGCTCAAGTCAAGGTAGACGACATCCACTGCTCTCCCGCCATCTGCCCAGCTGGTGATGCCATCGTTGAAAACTAACAGGTTGGTCAAGTACAATTTGCCCTTGGTAAATCCATGCTGACTATTCCTGAAGGTCTTCCTCTCCTCCAATTGCTTGGAGATGCCATCCAGAACAAGCTGTTCCAGCACCTTTCTGTGCTTCTTTATACCACAAAAGCTAGGAAAGAAGAAAATATTTCCACATTAGGCATAGGCTGGAATGAGGGGAGGAGCGGTGCGTTCTGTGTTCCTTTGTGGGCGTGTAGGAGTTCGGAGTGGTTGGTTGGCTTGTTGTTCTTGTGCCTTTAGTGCCTTTGTTTGAGTACCATCGTGCGCAGCATCCTGCAGGTAAGCTGAGCTGGCGTGGGATGGACGGGTGGGCAGTGAGGTGTTGAGAAGTGCTGGCTGTCGGAGCTCCCAGCACCGTATTGCTTACTCTTGAGCATCAGACGTCATTTTCCCCTGGTAGACACGTTCCAAAGGGGGTGTCCATAAAGGTGGCACCTGTCCCATGCTGCTTCCATCATCTTCTGTGCTCAATTGTGGGAGCATCGTCAAGTTGCTGGGCGGACAGACATCATGTAGCCTGAGACTCAGCATGTCTTGCAGCAAGTGGATGGGACGGTTGTGCTGTGTGCGTTATTCCATGGCTGTCTTAGCCCTGCTCACTGACCTGCTCTTTCTCTCTCCTCTGCCCACCCTCTGCCCACTGCCTTGGTGCAGCTTTTGCTCTCAGAAGATCTGAGCAGAGTGACCAGGAACTGCTGCAGGTAGCTTGAGGTGATCTTGTTGCCAGGTATGTGCCATGTTTGTCCTACCACATTGTTTTGCATGCCGTGGGTTTCTTCACTGCCCTCCAGCTCAGCCCTCAGAAGAGTGCTGTCTAATGCCCTTCTGTCGCACTGTCAGAGCGCTCTGGGCGAATGCATCTGCTGCTCTGTGCCAGAGTCCCCATCTGCTGGCAGAGGGATAGCAACTTGGTACAATGCTGCCTCAGAGGCTGTCACATTGGAACAGACTGCAGCAAGGGGTAGTTTCGTGAACACTTGCCTATGCCGCAGAGTATGCAAGGGTAGTTCTGAAGAAGTCTCTCCATACTGTGCTGTGTGAATAGAGACAACAGAAGTGCGTTTCTGCTCTGTTCCAGCTCGTCACACCTGTTGTGATGGGCCTTTCGTGCAGCAAGATCAGCAGTGGGCCTGAGGTAGTAGCGACGGAGGTACAGTGTGAAGCTCTGGCTTGTCTTTGTTCCCTGTGTTGAGCCAGCAGAGGGAGCCGCAGATGTGCTCTCCTGCAGAAAAGAGTTTGTCCTCAGCTCCTGACCACGGCATTGCTCTGTTTTGCAGGCTGATGACATGCGGAAGCCGCAGCTGGTGCGTGCAGAGTCATCTCTGAACGTTCCAGCGATTGCGGCAGCCCATGTTATTCAGACCTACGTCGCCCAGGGGCCGGATGAGCTCTCCCTGGAGGTAAGCAGTTCCAGGTGTTCCTTGCCCTGGGGGCTGCATTGGTGCAATGGCTGTCAAGCTTGAGGCTATTCTGCGGCGCAGAAGCAGGCAGTGGTTTGAGCTGTGCTTTCCTGCCAGCTGTGCTGAAGCTGGGATTGACGTTTCAATCTCTTGCAGGTAGGAGACTTGGTGAGCATTATTGCTATGCCACCAAAGGAGCTGAGCCCCTGGTGGAGAGGCAAGCGTGGCTTTCAGGTAGGCACACGCTTCCAACTAGAGAGCGCAACTTCAGTAGAGTCAGGAATCTCAGCTTGGAGCTGCTCTGCCTGCACAGGATGGCTTCCGGATGCAAACGGTTGCCCTGTGTCGCTGTCAGAGGACCTTCCCTTTGGCTCTGGGCTGGGGCTAATGCTCAGCTGTCTTTTTGTTCTTGTTACAGGTTTGGTTTTTCCCTGGTGAGTGCGTGGAACTCATCAGCGGAAAGGTTCCCGAGTCCCTGGTCGCTTCATTGCCAAAGCCAGGTACACATGTTACATTTGATAATGCGGGTTAGTAAAATGGGGTCAGAGCGTGGCTTTCAGGGGGTTCGTTAATGCCCGAGTTGAGCAAGCTTAGCAATAGGACTGCATTAAGGTCCATGGGAACACGCAGAGATCTGTCCCAATCCCACTGTGTTTCTTATTGGGCTTGGGGAAGTTACAGAATCCTCCTGGAATGGCTTGGGCTTGGAAGGTGCCTAAAGGATCATCCTCAGGCTCCAAGGCCCCTGCCTCAGTCTGGGTCGCCAGCCTCTGCATTTTGTAGGAGACGAGAGCAGGGATGGGGAAAATCCGTTCCTGCGTGTCCTTGTTGGGAATGTTCTTCCCATTGTTACGTGCTCTGCCTCATCCAAGGGAGCCAAGCCTGAAATGAACTGGTTTCTTTGTTTTGTTGCACAGTGCCAAAGAAACGGGGCAAGCTCCCACCCTTCCTTCGTTCGGTGGTGAAGGCCTGCCCCAGGAGATCGGAGCAGCCGGAGCCGGAGAAGGAAGGGGTGTTTGGGTGTGACCTGGGGGAGCACCTTCTCCGCTCTGGCCGTGATGGTAAGGAACAGCCCATTGCTGAGATGATAGGTCGTGGCATTTCTGGAAAGCCAAGAAGACATCTCTGTGCAGTTTCTTCACAGCTGTCTCTGCCAGCTTTCTCCTCTAAGGAGGAAGCAAGCGGTGGCCCGACTGGGCTTAGTGGCTGGGATGGGAGAAGAGCACGGCCTGAAGCAGGACTTGAGTCAGAAGCTAAGCTAACCGCTGGCTCTTGTTCTGTAGTCCCCCAGGTCCTGCAGAGCTGCGCCGAGTTCATAGAGCAGCATGGCGTGGTGCAGGGGATCTACCGCCTGTCCGGCATGGCGTCCAGGATCCAGCGCCTACGGTAAGAGTGCTGCGACTGACACAGCTGTCAGCAGGGGCACGTGCCATGCTGCGGGCGTTCAGAGGAACCCCTTCCTTTTCTTGACTGTATTCTGTGTGGCTTTGGACTTGCTTTCCTCTTTCTCAAAGCCCTCTGCCCAATCCTGTGTCCTTCTCTGCAGCCATGAATTCGAGTCGGAGCAGGTTCCCGAGCTGAGCGTCCGAGACATTCACAGCGTGAGCTCCCTGTGCAAGATGTACTTCAGGGAGCTCCCAAACCCTCTGCTGACCGAGCAGCTGTATGCCAAGTTCTCGGTAAGCTCAGGGCAATGTCTTGGAAATGACACGTACCTCTTCCCTGGGCATCGTGGCTGATGGTTGCAGCAGTGCCCCAGCTCCGAGGTCTTCTTTCTGTTAGCCCCACGAGGCATGTCTTTGCCACCTCCTGCCTCTGGCTGATGCCAGTTCTGGTGGTGCCAGGAGGTGCTTACTTAAACCATTCACGACGCTTGCGAGAATTCCCTTCCCTTTGCTATTCCCGCCTGGTGTCTGAATCCCTTCCTGCCTCTTTCCAGGACGCTGTTTGCGCAGCTACAGAGGAGGAGCGGCTGCTCTGCATGCAGGACACCATCCAGCAGCTGCCCGCTCCTCACTACAGGTCAGTGCTGCGCTCGGTCTGCTGAGCTCAGCCCTGCTGCCTTTCAGAGGGCCATGATGCGATTCCAGGTGTTGCCTCACGCTGGCAGCATCATGCCTGTGCACGCTGAAGCGGCTGAAGGCTGCGTCGGGTCAATTGATTGGGTCAGTTCCTTGGCACGGGGGCACGGTTGGTGCAGCCGATGGCTGCGGCTGTGCTGTGCTGGGGCTTGGTGCTGCAGCATTGTGACACTGGGAACGTTTTATCTACTTCCTATTCAGCGACGGTAGCAATGACAACAACCAGCATGAAGTGAGGTTTGTTTTGTGCGCTGCAGCACGGCTTGCTTTTTGGTGCTGAACATCTGCCCCTCTTGTTTTCCAGGACGCTGGAGTACTTAATGAGACACTTGGCGTCTCTGGCCGGGAACTGCTCCGTCACCAACATGGGTGCTCAGAACTTGGCCATAGTGTGGGCTCCAAACCTCTTAAGGTAAACTTCTTCTTCTGTTTCAACACGATGCTTAGTTCTGCTCTGGCCCAACGCCAGGGGCACAATTTCCAGATGACAGTTTCTAGTCACTTGTTTAGCTGGGACTGCTGTGTCCCTGATCATCCAGGAGAATTTCGTCAGTGGCATCGCTGATTGCCCACTGCGGAAGTCTCCAGAGCCCAACTTGACAGTTTTTGGCTATAGAAATTCAGACTGGGGGAAACGATCTTGGGGAAATGACCTGTAAGATCTGCCTTTTCTTCAGATCCCAGCAGAGCCAGTCTGCCTCCACCTACGGAGAAGCTGCCTGCATGGAGCTGCAGACACAGTCGGCTGTGGTGGAGTTCATCATTAGCCACACAGATGTCCTCTTCAGCTCCAAATCCACACCAGCCGTGGGAGAGGGAGCAGGTGAGCATCTTCCTTCATTAGCTTGATGTTGATCTGACACCTTGATCCAATCCAGGCCTTCTCCAAGACCTTTGAAAATGCTCTTACTGTTGAGGAGACAGCAGGCTTCTGGGCTTAGATTAGAATATGGTGCCCAGTTCCTGGGTCCTGAGAGTGTCCAAACCCATAACTTACATGGAGAAAACCATCACTGCTGTTAAGATGTTTTGCAAGCAGGTGAAGCTTGATTGAAGTGTGGCAACAAAGCTTTCTGAGTTGCCTGTTATGATACAGTGAGCTGCTCTTAATTGTGGCTGTGTCCTTTGCCACGAGCATACCTCTGAGCACCCGGTTCTTTTGAGCTCCTCTTCTTCCAGTGGCTCGGATAAGCAAGTCTGAGAGAAATGCAGTACTGGGATGGCTGTGCTGCTGCTTTCTGATCCTCCCTCTTACCTGTGGTTTCCCCTTGCAGGGCACAGCTCTCTGGCCGAGCCCAAGATTGTGTGGGATTCTCCTCCTGCCACAAAGCTGCTCACGCTGCAGGAGGCACAGGCAGAGAGGAGAGGCCAGAGCAGCTCTCCCATGGCGACGCAGAGCAGCGATGTCGAGGTGGAGGAAGGACCCACAGCTGATCTGAGGATCTTCCACACAGTCCTTGATTTTCCATCTGAAAGGTAAAGAGGACTTCCCTTTCCAGCCCCTATCATCATTGGTCGGGTGGGTTTTATTGGTTCATTTTTTGTCCGTTTTATATATATGAGCCTGCCAGCTCCTGTCCTTTCCGGCTGTGGAGCCTTTGCTCCCATGCTGCGCATCTTGCTTGCCATGGTTGAGAGGAGTGTAGCCAGCAGGACTTGAGGGCTGAGCTGTAGGAATGGAAGCGTCCTCTGCAACTGTCGTCAAGGGCTCGGAGCAGCTCTTCCCTCACCCTGCACCACGACTGGCAGCATGCTCTGTTTTCTCTCCAGACCAAGCGTGCCCAGCACGAGGAAGCAGTCACCAGCTGGCAGTTGGCGTTCCTGCTTCTGCCTGGGCAAACCATCCCCTGCAGCCGAACGCCAACTGCAGAGCAGTGCCAGGGAGCCCTCAGAAGCAGAAGTGTTGGTCCTGGCAGGTAAGGGTGCAAATCCAGCTTTCAAAACACTGCT
The DNA here is from genome assembly GCF_039878825.1 of Excalfactoria chinensis. Classification (NCBI taxonomy): domain Eukaryota; kingdom Metazoa; phylum Chordata; class Aves; order Galliformes; family Phasianidae; genus Excalfactoria; species Excalfactoria chinensis. Next base: position 455,105 of record NW_027315575.1, read on the forward strand.
TGTCAGCAGCACACGTAGGATTCATGCTTTCAGTGGGCTTGCACCTCCTTCTGGCGTTCGAGCCCGTGCCTGACATCTTTGGTTCACCCCTGTCTTTCCCAAATGAGTCTCTTGTCAACACAAGAGCTGCACCTCCAAGAGCATCACTGTCAAGACAGTGACACTGTTGCTAGAAGCCTATTTGCTTCTGCCCACCACCACTACGTAGCCAAATGTCAAGAACCTCTTTAAAGCATGATTCATCTTGTGAACGTTTGACACTAACCGCTGTGCATCTACTCCTTCCTAGGTGACCCGAGCCCATGTGTGCCCCGAAGACGCCGGGCATGGGACGACAGCGCATCCTGTGCTTCCATCAATGAAGAGCTGCTAGGAAGCACAGGATGCTGCATTTCAATGGACAGTCTTCCATATGGATTCATCAATGAAGAGAAGAATGTCATCCTTGTTCAAGCCCTCGTTCATCCCGTCCCTTCGGAAGCTGCTGACCTGAGCCTGCCAGACACCACAGGCACCAACCTGGATTGGGACCCAGTGCAGGGGTCTCAGGACAGCCCAGCTAAAGCACAGCCTGAGTGTCCCGACTGCAGCACCACCATGCAGGCTCAGGTCAGCATCACAGAGGAGAAGCCGAGCATCTTGGAGGGGGACGTAGAATGAGACCACCAGTCCCAGCCTCCAAGCAACAGCACAAGCTCTGAGCCGCTCTCTCCTCAACAACAGAGGATGAGTCCCATCTTTTCCCGGAGCTACATAGTGAATGATACAGAGTGAATGTGAAACAGAAATGTGAACTTGATGAAAAAAAAAAAAGAAAAAAAAAAAAAAAAAGAAAAAATACACCAAAAATAACTTAATGATATCCTTGAGCTGCATATAAGCAAGGTACTGCCAGCAGATTGAGAGAGATGTTTCTTCCCCTCAGTTCAGCATTGTTGAGACCACACATCGATCGTCGTGTCCTGATCTGAGTTCTCTGTTACAAGAATCATACTTAAGGGAATCCAACAGAGGGCTCAGAAGATGATAAAGGGACTGCAACATCTCTCCTATAAGGAAAGGCTGAGAGAGCTAGGACTGTTAATCCTGGAGAAGATTCAGGGGAGGTCTTATCCATGTGCAAATATGCTGAATGGAGGATGCAGAGAATGGAGGTGATCTGGTCAGTGGTGCCATTGCCAGGACAAGAGACAGTGGCTACAGCCTCGGAGAGAGAAGGTTCCATGTAACCAATCAATAAGTGTTTGAGTGCTGAGGAGATAAAAGCATATGCTCTTGAAATGAAGAAGGCTCAAACAGCAGACTTGAGGGTGCTTTTCCAATGTTCTGGTTTGTGAAGACCCATTTTCTTCTTGGAGTAGAAACACAGACTGAAGCCAGCAGAGTGCATGAGATCCAGCAAGAGGAAACACAGATGAAGGCAAATAAAGCTGAATTCCTCAGGTGATCAATTCTGCCTGCCAGAAAGCACAGTCACCAGCCTGGACTGTGGCCCAGTTGAAAGCAGTTGAAAGAGGAGTTAATGAAGGCCCCAGCATTAGGACAATGGGGCAGAAGAGAACTGCACTGGTATCCCACACGGTCTCTCCAGTGCTGGAGGTGAAAGGGGGACATTGGCTTTCCCCTCAGAGATTTCTGAAGTATCAAGCCATTCTAGTGGAGCAAGATGATGGAGAAATAACAGTAACAAATATTGTAAATCCAGCTGCTTTTCTTAGTGCAATTACAGGAGAACCTGTGTCTCACGACTGTTTAGGGACTATGGAAGCAGTGTATTCCAGTTGCAGAGACTTGAAAGAAGAACCACTGGAGGATGCGGAAGACGCCTGGTACACAGACGGGAGCAGCTTTGTTCGACATGGGAAGATAAAGATATGGACTGATTCAAAATATGCCTTTAGTGCTGTTCATGCACCCATATCAGCAATATGGAAAGAAAGAGGACTGTTGTCAAGCCAAGGGAAAGGTCTTAAACACGCTGAAGAAATAGTCAGACTCCTGGAGGCAGTCCAACAGCTGGAGAAGGTTGCTAAAACGCACTGTTGATGCCAGCAAAGGGGAGACAGTGCTGAAGGAATGGGAAATGCGCTGGCTGACAGAAAGCAAAGCGAGCGGCAGAGGGAGAGGTGGTGGAGGCTTCCTTGATTCCAGATGGTAACATGCAGGTGGATGGTGAGCCAAAGCACTCCAAAGAGTATTGGAACTCGATAAATAATTATCAGGAAGGGCAGGTAAAAGAGGAAGGATGGAGCTTTCCAGCACAAGGGAAAAGAATGATTCCAGCAGCCATATGATGGGCTGTGGTGACTGAAGATAGGAAACCTCCCTGGGGAGCAGAAGCATTATATAAATATCTTGTTCAACGAGTGGTCACCCGAAATGGGTATACTGCCATTAGGCAAGTGACCCAGCAAGGTGAAGTTTGTTTACCAGATAATCCTAACACAGGCCACAAAGTTCAGTTAGGGCAAACAGGGAGAGAAATTAGCCAGGACAATAATGGCAGGTAGATTTCTCAGAGCTGCCAAGAAAAGGGGGGTACAGATGCATGTTAGTTTGAGCAGATACCTTTTCAGGATGGCCTGAGGCATACCCGTGCCGGACTAACCAGGCCAGGGAAGTAACAAAAGTTTTGTGACAAGAAATAATTCCAAGGTTCTGGGTGCCAGGAACAATCTCTTCAGATTGAGGCCCCCATTTTATTGCTAAAGTGGTTCAACAAGTCAGTACTTTATTGGGAATCAATTGGCAGTTGCATACACCTTACATGCCACAGTCAAGTGGCCAGGTGGAAAAGAGGAACCATTTATCTAAGCTGCAAATACTAAAAGTTGTCCAAGAGGCTGGGATACCAAGGTTGCAGGCACTGCCTCTAGCACTTGTGAGAATTCGAAGTAAACCCCAACCAAGGAAGGATGAAGCCCATATGAAATTCTCTATGGGCGACCTGTGCGGTGCCTTTGCAGTGCAGCCCAGCCCAAAGACAGCCCGAGTGCCCCGACAGCGGCACCTCCAAGCAGGACCAAGGCAGTGTCACTGAGGAGAAGCTGAGACTCTTGGAGAGGGACTTGGAGTCAGGCCTGCAGTCCCAGGCACCAGGCAGCAACACGAGCTCTGAGCCACTCTCTCCTCAACAACAGAGAATGAGTCCCATCTTTCCCCGTCCCTCTCCCGTCCTCCTTTCTGCAATTGAATAAAGGCACTCTGGTGCTCAATCAACGCCTTGACTGTGTTCCAAGTCTTCATTCACAGGGACCATGATGAATGCAAGAAACAGCAAGGCAGCTCAGCTTGCAATGCTGTGACTGTGGGGTGCGTGCAGCAGAGCTCTGGGTGTGTTCCCATTTTCTCTGATCATCACAGTGTCTCTCCTCTGGACCAACCCCAACAGCTCCACATCCTTCCCAGGCCTGGACACAGTACTGCAAAGAGCTGAGTAGGAAAGAAGCCATCTACTAAACCCCTGAGCTGCAAACTGCCAAGGAATTCCATACTTTCCCAGTAATGACAGGAGGGTGCCAACCACGGATACACAGCTGCGGACTGATGGTAAACTTCAAACAGCATCAAGTGAGTAAGGGATAGCCAGGGTGCACTGGTGCTCAATATTCAGGAAGCCCATAGATCTACACGGGGCCAAAGGACACTCATTTTATTACCTCATACAGTGTTTCCTGTATTGGAGGCAAAAGCGGGACATTGGTTCTCACCAAAAAAGATTATCGAAACACCAAGCCATCCTGGTAGAGCAGGGCGATGTAGAAACAACTGTAACTAATACTGTCAACCCAGTATCTTTCCTTAGCTCTCCCCAGAGAGCATCGCCACTCACAGCTCTCCAACCACACTCTGCACCACCCTCTGAGCTTGGCCAGTCAGACTGCTCTCAGCCCACCTCACCGGCCACTCATCCATCCCACACTTTCTCAGCTTCATTACCAGGATGTCATGGGAGACTGCATCAAAAGCATTGCTCAAGTCAAGGTAGACGACATCCACTGCTCTCCCGCCATCTGCCCAGCTGGTGATGCCATCGTTGAAAACTAACAGGTTGGTCAAGTACAATTTGCCCTTGGTAAATCCATGCTGACTATTCCTGAAGGTCTTCCTCTCCTCCAATTGCTTGGAGATGCCATCCAGAACAAGCTGTTCCAGCACCTTTCTGTGCTTCTTTATACCACAAAAGCTAGGAAAGAAGAAAATATTTCTACATTAGGCATACATATCATGGAGGCTCCAGACAAGTGGAGACAGGGGAAAGCACTGGCAAGCCAAAGCAGGGCAAAATTTCCCGCACTGCGTTAGCTACAGGGACAATAAATCATGCCCCCAAACTGCTTGCACTAGAACACCCAACCTGAAATCATACAAGCTGCTGAGATATGAGTTTATCACAACCCAGAAGTCCTTTAGATCGTGCACTCCCTGGTGCAGTGACACTGGAGGATCAGAATCCTTGGAGAAAAGAACCGGGCCTGCTCAGCTCCTTCCCACCCTCCAAGGAAAAGCAAACCAACCGCACCGCTGCCAGCACAACCCCGCAGCACACAGCAGGGAACACAAACAGCTACCCAGTGCTCCCCTTCACTCCCAGCCTAACTACGAGTCCACCGGAGGATTCAGCAGGAAATCAATACAAAACACATGTGAGTGCACACAGGATTACATAAAGCCAGGATGGAATTGCACACGCGTGTGTGTGTGCACAGGGCTGCACGAGTGTCTGCGATCACATCCCCCTATTGTTCACTGTATGGACTCATATCCCCCCATATCAGAGAATCATAGAATGGCCTGGGTTGCAAAGGACCGCAGCGATCATCTAGTTTCAACACCCCTGCTGGGTGCTGGGATGCCAACCACCATACCGGGCTGCCCACAGCCACATCCAGCCTGGCCTTGAATGCCTCCAGTGATGGGGCATCCACAACTTCCATTCCCCCTTGTCCTATCACTATCCACCCTCATAAACAGCCCTTCCCCCTCCTGTTTGTGCACTCCCTTCAAGTACTGAAAGGCCACAATGAGGTCTCCCCGCAGCCTTCTCTTCTCTAGGCTAAACAAGCCCAGATCCCTCAACCTTTCCTCATAGGAGAGCTGCTCCAGCCCTCTGATCAGCACAGTGGCTCTCCTCTGGACCAACCCCAACAGCTCCACATCCTTCCCAGGCCTGGACACAGTACTGCAAAGAGGACCTCACAAGAGCTGAGTAGGAGGGGACAATCACCTCCCTCTCCCTGCTGGCCACCTCTTTTTCAGTGCAGCCCAGAACACACGTGGATGTGTCTTTTTTCATACTTAGATTCCCATCTATGTACATATATAGACCACACCTACACCCCCACCATCTGCTAGAACTCCATATTCCTCCCCATAGCACCCAACAGCCCCCAGGAGCCCCATATCACCCTAAGGCCCCCACAACCCTCTCTCTCTAGACACCACCCCTTCAAGCCCCATATCTGCCCATATCCTCCAATAGCTCCCCACAACCCCTACACACCCTCAGAGCCCCCTAGAGCCCCTAGTCCTCCTATGGCCCACCACAGCCCCATATTCCCCCTAGAGTCCCCCTCAACTCCCTGTAGGCCTTTACAGCCCCTGCACAGCTCCCTACAGTCTTATATGACTACCTAGAGTCCCCCCACAGCCCCCTACTTTCCTATATCCCCCAGTGGACCCCCCACATCCCTCTACGGCCCCTGAAGAAAAAACAAAACTAGAGCGGAGCACTTAGAAAGAGACCAATGAAAACAAATGCAAAATGCACACCTGCACAGGCTCACAGGGACAACTCCAAGAGAAGCAATCTACACAGAGAGATCCTTTCCCAGTGGCACCCCCCCAGTCTCAAATCCCCCTCTGGCCCCAGCATAGTCCCATATCCCCCTCTCCCCCCCCTCCTCAGTCCCAGATTGCCTTCTGGCCCCTCCACAGCCCCATATCCTCCTCTGGCACCTCCACATCCCCATGTTCCCCTATGGCCTCACCACAGCCCCAGTTCCCCTATGGCTTCCCCCCCAGTCCCATATCCCCCACTGCACTCTCTGCACCCCCTTCCCCCAGCCCCATATCCCCCTCTGCTCCCCCCAGACCCATATCCCCCTTTCCCCCCCCGCACCCCCCCCGTCCCATACCGCCTTCTGGCCTCTCCACAGCCCCTTATCCTCCTCTGGCACCTCCACATCCCCATGTTCCCCTATGGCTCCTCCACAGCTTATACCCCCTATGGCCTCCCCACAGCCCCATACCCCCTATGGCCTCCCACAGCCTCATATCAACCTTTCCCCCCTTTCCCCTCGTCCCATATCGCCTTCTGGCTCCTCCACAGCCCCATGTTCCCCTATGGCTCCCCCACAGCCCTATATCGCCCTCTGCCCCCCCCCCCCCAGTCCCATAATCCCCTCTGCCCCCTTCCCCTCAGTCCCATATCCCCCTCTGCCCCTCCCTTACTGTCCCATATCCCCCTCGGCTCTGCCCCCCCACTCCCGCCATTCCCATGTCCCCCTCTGCACCCCCCACAGCCCTATATCCCCCCTCTGCCCACTTCCACAGCCCCATATCCCCCCTCTGCCCGCCCCCCCCCCCCACTCCCATGTCGCCTTCTGGCCCTCCCCACCCCCAGGCCCATGTCCCCCTCTCACCCCCCCACTCCCACACCCCCTTCTGCCCCCCCCAGCCCTCTCCCCGCACCAGTGCCGTTCTCCCCGCACTCCGGCGCAGCTGTCCTCAGCACTCGCTGCCGTGGTGCCGGTTTCCGTCCCGATGCAGCTCGCACAGCCCCGGCTGCCGCGCCGGTCCCGTTCGGCCTCGGACCGGGCTGCGGGGGCCGCGCTCTGTGTGGAGCCGCCCCTCCAACGGCCGGGACGCAACGCTGGTTCCCGCGCACTGCGGCTCAGCCAATCGGAGCCGGCGGAGCTGCCGCTGCCCAATGGGAGGCCGGGGGAGGGGCGGACACCGGTCAGGAGCTGGGAGCCAGGAATGGCCGCGGGGGGAGGACAGAGGTGTGAGGGAGCAGCATCCAAACAGCAGGAAAAACAGCACTGAACAGCAGCACAAACCACAGACAGGAAGCTCGGGCTGATCGAGAGCAGCACCGGGATGCGAGAGATCGTTTGCTCCCATCCACAATGGCAGCACAGCTCCTGCTGCAGGAGTGCCTTAGGAATCCAACTCCATCCCCACAGAGCAGAGATCAAGCAGGTATGATCGTGGCGTTCCTGAGACCCCATGAGCATCAGCCCCTCCCCCTTGCGTAGTGAGTGGTGGGGGTGGGGGTGGGATGAAGGCTCATCGTCTTCCTCGCCTTCAACTTTCCACCCTGTGGGAGGGGCACCCCCCAACCTGCTTCCAGCTTGCCCTGAGGACATCTAATCACCACGCTGTGCTGGGGCTGTTCCACCCTGATCTTCATGGCCTTCATCCCCTTCTTTCCTCACACTTAGTGTCTGCAGCTCCCCCTCTCTCTGCCCCCCCCTTGCAGCAAGCACAACATTGGTTTTTTGAACTAGGCTTTACAGCACCTTTCTGGGCATGTGATACTTACTGCATAAGTGATTGCATCTGTCATGAGCAGCCTGTTTTCTATCTTGTCATGGATAGTTACCTGGTCTATTAGGCAATGATGCACTTGATAAGTACAAAGGTGTTAATGTCTTCATATTCTGTTTCTACTCAGAATACTGACCAAAGGAATAAGTTTGATGTCAGCAGTGGAGAAGCTGTGGACAAAGATGGCAAAGTCTTGGAGATGGTGTCTCAGTAAGTATGCTGGGAGTGGGGTTGGAAATAAAGGATGCTTCTTTCTTGCAATTTGCCACCCTCACATCTGGTCATGTTACACAGGATGTTAGTTACACAGGATCACGGAATACCGGCATCTTCACCATCTTGCAGTTCTTAAAACAGAAGTTTCTTAGGCACTTTTTTGCTCTGAGATAGAAATTCAGAGAAGAGTAACATACATTTATTTGTTTGTTTGTGTGCTTACTTACTACATGCATGAAATAAATTAGTTGTGTTTCGATTTAAAGCAGTGTTTTTAAATGCATCAATCCCCATGATGAATGCAAAGAATTAGCTAGTCCCTTGCAAACTAAAGCAAGCTTTCTCCAATAGTTTGAATACTGATGTATCATCCTTTCAGTGAGTGAAAAGTATTGAGTGTTTAAGCAACAGGAATAAATGTTTGTTCTTAAAGCGTAGTTAAGCATTTGAGTGTGAGGAGAAAAAAAAACAAAACACATTCCACCATGTGGGTGGTTTAATGTATATTTTAATTAATAAGTGTTTCCTGTATTCAGTGGAGAAATGGCAGTTGTGGTGTGACAGGAGAAATGTCCTTTGCAGGAGAGTTAATAACAAAAACACCTTGTCTTTTTACTTAGTCCTTTTAAAGAAGGTGAAGGATGACTATACAAGGTTTGATCAGACATAAAAACACTTCAGCATTTAGTTCTGTTATTATCTTCCTTGCTGTATAACGTGGCTCTCGGTGTAAAGGCATAGAAGAAGGTGGCAGTTGTAAATACATCTTGTATTTGTACGCCAGTAAGATTAGTAAGTTATTGTTATATTCTTCTAAAGTTCCCGATACCTTTCATAGCCTTTGTTAAATTAGGTTGTTCTGCCTCTAGAGCTGATACGAATTTGAGAAGTGCCTTTGTGAGTCAGGAAAAGATCTGTAGCGTAGTATCCCATTTCCAGTGGGGAAAGAAAAGAACGGTGCAAGCATACATTTTTACTTCTCAAGCACTTCTACTGTCTCCATGGACTTAGCAGTGCATAGCTCTGCTTTATGGAAACGTATGTGATTTAGTGCTTAAAAAGGAAGGATATTTGCCTTAAGAGCTTTCCAGTGTAAGATCCATAAGTACACAAGATGTATTCTGTATTTTTCCAGGTCTAATGACATGGCTGGTTCACAAGAAGGCAGCAAAGAGAGTGTGCTGAAACCAGCACCTTTCAAAAGAGGCCGAGTGCAGAAACCCAAACCAAACCTAGAAAGAACTGTTGCATGGAGAAAAGACCACGGACATGAAAAAGATCCTGAAGAGGAGAAGCAGAAGGTGGAGAAGCAGAAGGATGTGCGTTACACCATGTGAATGAAAGCAAGGATTCGTGCCACAAAGATGTAAGCTTCTCAAGCAGCTGCATAGATGTATTTTTGCTGGGCAGTGGTAAGAAAGATTTACCACTTAATCTGCAAGCATAGTATTTGTGTGTCTTATTCCTTCCAGTTAAACTGAACTGTCATAGAGTTTTCTGGTGCTTGTAATTAGATTCTGCTTTCTGTAGAGACAGAGATTATATTTCACTGATGTTTTTGTTGTTGGTGGTGGTGATACCAGATTTGAAGAGAGAAGTGCTGAACAGAAAGGATAATGTTGAAAAAAAAAACCATTTCAGATGGAATGTATGCAGAAAAATAACAAATTTTTATCTTTAAAGTATTTGGGGATTTTAGCTGATGAACAAAAAAAAGGAACTTAATTTTTGAGGTGTTTTAATACGAGAATGATTAAAGTAAATATTTTTTCTTCCTTTCATTCCCAAAAGGAGATTAACCAAAAATGTTTTTCTTACTAGAGTGGAACTTGTCTTCTTTTTAGGGAGTGGCTGATGCTCCCAAGAAAAGCCCACAGCAGCTAAAAGCTGTTGAAGATGAGAAAGGACCTTCAGATGTCTTGAAAGGCGCTTCAGATTTCAGTACAGGGTAAGATTATTTTTGAAGCGGAGAGATGGAGTGGAGGATGCGCTCCAGGTTGGACGTGTCTGTGACAAGTTCTCCTTTTGGTAAAGAAAAAGGTTAATGAATAAGAATTTAAGAAATGCTGTAGATCTGTTTTGTAGTTTTAGAAATTATGAGCTAGATGAAGGATTTGGTTAAATGTTTACGTTCCTCTCAAGGTTTGACTAGAAGTTGCAGTTGTTTTGAAACTGCTTCATTTTTCTTACATTTGCTGACCTGTCTTGAAGGTACAGGTTCTTGATGTTTGATGTGATCTTAGTTGATCTTTTTCATGACGTCCCTTCCTTTGCTCTCGTTCTAGCTTCTGCTGAAAATTAAATACAAGCATGTGAAATGTGATTGGAAGAATTCATCTTGTCCCATGCCATCAACTGCCTGTTTGGTTTTTTAGGGAGTCTGGTCCTGAGATCCAAGAAGACAAAACTGTTACTTCATCAGTTCGGTTACTGAGGAGTCGATTCCACAGACCAAAGTCAAATTTCAGAACAACAAGTAGGAAGGAAGAGATGGATATAAATGAAGGTGTATCGCAGGAGGATGCCAACAAGAAGGAAAGTTTGATGCGGAGTAGTCATGAGTCTTGCATCCCTCCAGATGCAGATGTAAGGCTTTTTCTTTTTTCTTTTTTGTCAGTTGGATTCCAGCTTCTGAGTTTGTGAAACTGATAGAAACACTTGATGATGTAAAGAAAAGATAGATTAATCTTTTTAGAAACAATATATTTTTTCAAAAGCTGTGATTTTCTGTGTGGGAACTCTTGTACTTCCAGTTATTTCTGACCTGAGGTGAACTTCATGAAATGACGGTGAAGAAATAAAAGTACTGAAAACATCTACTGAAACCTACATTTCAAGGTGTTTAGTTAAAGAAAGACATACGAATTTTTCTTGGGAAGCCTGTGAAATGATTAGGGAGCAACTAAAAGGAGATGGTCTTTTTGGACAGGAAGTGCTCTGAGGAGTGATTAGTACTGAGCTTTGTGGACATAAAACATAAAAAATGACTTGCTTTTGCTCATATTTGTTTTTCCTATTTTTCAGAAAGCAGAAAACTGTGAAGTCCTGCAATCATTGGAATCCTTAGGAAAGGCAGAGTCAGTTGGCCCGCAGGATGTTTCTGAAAGCTCAAGTTTTAAGTCCCCAGACACACTTTCTGGATCAGAGTGTGGCAACATGGAGGCCTGTCCAACTGTAGATAATCTGAATGAGACCTCAAGTACTAATGCTGGGTAAGGGTCTAGCTGCATTTATACCTCGACTAACAAGGAAGGCATTTTAAAAGGAAACTGTTCTGCTGATGGATTTCTAATTGACTAAGAATGTCTAATAAAAATTCTGAATGTTACTACTTGTAGATTTAACGCTAGTTGTATGAAAGCCCTAGTTACTGCTATGCTAAGCATCACATGAATGAATGTTTACTTTCCATTGAGAGAACAGTTTGTGCTGTAAGGGATCTTAAAGACTATCTCATTTCAGCTGTCCTGCCATAGACAGGGATACCTCCCACTAGATCAGGATGTTCAGATCTGCTAACCAAACTAGCCTTGAACACCTGCCTCTAGGTGTGGGGCACCCATAGCTCTGGGCAACCACCGCTTATCCAGGCTCCTGTGAAGTCTTTCTCCGTGTTTATTATATGCCCACTTTAAATATTGAAATGACTCAATGAGGTTTCCTCCCCAGCCTTCTCTTTTGCAGGCCGAAGGAACTCAGTTCTCTGTCTTTCTGCTCAGGGGAGACTTTTGTGGCTCTGATCATTCTTGTGGTACTTCTCTGCACTTTCAGTAATAGATCTACATGTTTCTTGTGCTGAGGACCCCACAGCTGGATGCAGTACTCTACATGGGGTCTCCTGAAAGCTGAGTAGGTGGGGAGAAACACCTTCCCCACCCTGTTGGCTTCTTTTGGATGCAGACCAGAATATGACTGCCTCTGGGCTGCAAGTGCATGTTGCCAGCTCGTATCCAGCTTTTCATCTCTTAAGCCCTTATCCACTGTGCTGCTCTCATTCAGGTCACCCTCCCAGTCTTTACAGGTGTTGGGCATTACCCCAACCTTTATGCAGGATGCCGTGCTGCACTTTGTTGAGCTTCACGAGATGCACATGGGCTGACTTCTTGTGGGTTGTCTGAATGGCATCCCTTCCTTCTCTTGTTTCAACTTCACCACTCAGTTTGATATCATCCATAGACTTGCAAAGGATACACGCAACACCGCTGTCTCATTACTGAAGCTTTTAAATGGTATTACTCTCAGTATGGACTCCTGAGAGATGCTGTTTGCTACTGCTTTGCATTTGGACATTGAGCTGTTAACTGGAATTCTTGATTTATTTTGCCCAATGGAAAGGTAGTGACTATAGCATACTTCCCTGACACCGATTAGGTGCACCAAAACAATTTATTAAATGTATTCTGAACAAGATTTTGCACATATATTTATAATCATATGTATTCTAAGCAAACAGTGCGCTAGCCTCAAACTGATCAGTGTTCTGCTGGGGGGGGTGTAAATTTGGGTAGGAAAGGTTATATGACCTGATGTGTTCATTGCAGGGTGGGGACTGAGGTGGGGTGGTGTCTTGTAAGTGGGGGTTCTTAGGTTGGCTAGGGGGAGCTCTGAACGCCGTCCTCTAGCATCCTGACTTGCATGATAAGTGAGGAAGGGAGTGGAGGAAGGAAATGAACTGTTACAAACAGTATGGGAGGAGCAATTGTTGGAAACTAAGATAAAGTTGTACCTCGGCATTTTCCATGTTGTCTGTTTGCAGATATCCTTTCTCATTCATCAGAGGGAATGCAGTTTCTTTCTTACACATGTTCTTCGTGTACCCATTAGAATCCCTTGCCTGCATCAGCTTAACTTTCCTGATCCCATTCCTATGCTTCTGTTGGTATCCAGGTATCCCCAGGGTGTGTGTCTCTACTTCCACTGGCTGTGCATTCCCCCTTACATTTCAGTTGGACTGGGAGGTCCTGGCTCAGCCATGCTCATCTCCTGCCTTCTTTGACCACTGTCTTGAACATGGGAATGAAGAACTCTTGTGCTCCAAGAAAGATGTCTCTAAATATCTGCTGACTCTCTTCTGCTTCTTTATCTATGACAGCTGTTTTCAGGAGAATCCCATTGACTAGTCCCTTAAAAATTAAGAATTTCACTTCCTTAAAATGTAGGGTCCTTACTGTACTGCTCAGCTAAAATCATGAATTCCACCAGCACTTAATCACTGCATTTTCTCTGTTTGGACTTTCCTACCACATGAACTAAGAAGTTATCCTCAGGATGCTGCAAGAGTCTCCTTGACTGCTTGCAGCTTGCTTTGACACTTTTCCAGTCGATGTTAGGGTGGTTAAAATCACCTGGCAATATCGGGGGTTGGAAGAACTCTACATCAACGCCCTCCACCCAGTAGGAAACACCAACTACGTAGTTTTCTTGGTTGGTTTGGTCTCTAATTGTCACCCATACTCCACAGTGGCTGCTGGCTCCTGGCTTTTACCCATGCTACATTGGTAGGGAGACACCTTCTATTGCAGGATCACTTTGCCATCTTGTTATTTGTGAGCATTTAGGAGTCATTAAGAATTATTTCTGTTGTGGAAGTAGTCAGTAGATGAATGCCTATACACATTTGCTGAAAAAAAAAATAAATATTTGTGTGCGTAATTTAACACGCAGCAGAATTTTGTATTTGTGTAATGTCTTTCAAAAAGTAAGCTGTGTTTTATAAAAGTGAACCTGTGCTTTTTGATGACGTGCTTTTGTATTGAATTGGATATTGTTTGTTTGTTTCTGGTTGTCTTAGCATTGATAGAAAAATCCCAGCTCGAGGTGAAAGTGAACAAAGACCTCTTCAACCTGTCCAATTAGTGAGGGGTGGATTCCAGAAGTACAAGCCCAACTTGGGAAGAGGTGTTAGAAGGAAAGAATTACAAATACCAGAAAATAATGAGGATAAGAAATCTGAAGCGGATGACTTGGAGGTGCAACAAACTGAGTCTGCTGGTCAAGTGTCAGCCTTTGTAAGTATACTAAGAATGGCTACTTTGCCTTCGAAAATGTGATTCCAAGTTACATGTTCTATCTTGGGCAGTTGTATTAGAATATTTAACGTTCATTCCCTGAAGCAGAGACACCATCTGCTATGAAAGAAATCCCACAAACTCTGAACTGTTGAGATATTGCAGGTACGAAATTAGTGGAGTCTACAACTTACAGTCTTAATGTCTTCTCAGAAATGAGGATCTAGTTTGGATTGGGTTGCATGACAGATGAAGGATGATGTACATTTGAAGTAAGCAGAATGCAAGTTTGTTTTCTATTGCAATACATAAAGATGGGCATTTAGTTCATTTTTTCTTTCCTGCTTGGTTGATTGAAGGCTGTGTTGAAGAATCCAGGAAGTATCAAGAGAAGACATAGGGTAGTCTGTTTTTCTGCAAGAGTTAAAGTCTTTGTGTGTTTATAAATGAAGTTCTGTTTTATAACCTTGCTTGATTCTCCTTTTTTCTTGCTGTTGAAATGGATAATACGTCTGTGTTATTGCAAATCAAAGGGTAAAAATGAAGCTGCATCGCATGAAGGAAATGTACTGAGCAATGAGGAACATGCACAGGAAGAGGTACCTCAGGTGCCCTGTATTTCTGAAAACCTATTGTGTGAACAAAGCAGGTAAGGTCAGAGCTGAGCAAAATCATGTATGAAAAGTTTTCCTCCGGTACATAAAGATAAGTCTCTGAAGTTGTAAATTCCTTGTATTTGTATTTCTCTGATTCTTTGTTTTCAGTGCCTATAGGCAGCTTCATCCCTTGTTTTTGGTGCACACATTTTAGCTAAGGTGAACTACTTTTGGTTTATTTTTGGCTCCTAATTTTTCATTTGTTTTAAATACACTGTTTGTCTACAGCACTCGGTTTTTGAGTTGTTGGCTCCAACTGTATTCTATATGGAATGAGGGCTGCTCCAACAATAATTCTTCCTGTCCTGTTACGTTGGGCCACGCTGTTGCAGACTCATGTCAGTGGTGTGGCAGTAGAGGTTGAACCTTCCCACCATTGCTCCATTCCATGTTGTTGCTGTGCAACAGATGGCAGCAGTGGGACAGTCTGACAGGATGGTATCTGACGTGGACGCGTGGATGAGGCAACAAAGAGTGGAAGATAATTTCTTCATGTGGAAAAAAACTGCAGCCGTTGACATTCGTTAACACTGAAAGTTTACGGAGGCCACGCAGTGGATGTGAGCACAGTGGGGCAGTGGTGGTGTGTTTCTGCAGCAGTAACAGCAGCACCTCTGTTTGTGCAGTTTGTTATGAGCGTGGCATGCAGGTGGTTCTTCATCACCGCTGAAAATGTGTGACAGATGGTGTTGACTGTGCTGAAAAACAGTGATTTGCAGATTAGAATTTGCCCCACTGAGTAGTGTGATTGTGCTCTTTGTAGCAGTTGTGGTTTCCTGGCAAGTAAATAGGAAGCACTACTTTCAGAGCGACATATGCAGCCTAAGACAGTACCTGTTCACTCAGTGCAGCCCAGGCAGGCTGTAAGGCTGGACAGCTGGGTACTGCATCCTGTTCAGATCCCTCTGGATGGCAGCATGAGCATCTAGCATATCGGTCTGATAGCTGAGGGTCGGCTCTTCTGCATCGTCTTGATCATTTGTGAGATGGTAAGGAGGACTGAAACCCCAGTATTGACCCCGAAGCCAGTAGCTCCCAGTTCCTAGCCTCGTAACACTCGTAACACTGATCACTACCTTCAGGGCCCACCTGTCCAGCCAGTTTTCAGTCCACCTTATTGTCTGCCCATACAGCCTGTAACTTAGCAGCATCTTTATGAAGGAGTTAGGGGCGATAGTGTTGGAAGCCTTGCTGGAGTCAAAGTAGATCATTTCTGCCGCTCTCTCTCCCTTTGCCTACCAATTATTAATTATCTTGTTATTAATTATTATATTATCAATTATTTATAGCAGAAGATTTATCAGGTTGGTTAAGCTTCTTGTCTGTCCTGGTTCTGGAAGTGGTTTACAGAATTTATCATTGCATCACATTCCTCAGGATTAAGGTGAGGCACAGCAGCCCATAGTTTCCTTGATCCTCCTTATTGCTTTGTTTGAAAGCTTCAGCTTTCTGTTCACTCATCTGAATGTGATTAAAGGAGAGATGAGAATTTTATCTTGTTTAAAAGCAGTAGTACCTTGAATACTGGAATTAATGAAGATAGCGTTCCTATGGTTAATTAATCCGGGGGCCCATTGTGGCTGAAACTTTTATCTCTTCCTAACGTCTTAATGTTTTTTCAAAAGTAAGCTAAATGGTCCATTATTGCAGGAAAGCAAATCGTGTAATTTTGTTTTGTTTTGTTTTGTTTGCTTTTTAACTCTTTTAACTCTGTTTTGCTAAAGTAAATAAATAAATACACAGAACGACTGAATTCATTTCTAACCGTATGTTTTATGATAAGACAAGCTTGTGGAATGTATTTTGTGGTGCATGGAAAGTTAAAGTTGAAAAATATTGTTTTCTAGGCCCAATATAAAATGAAGTTCTGGAGAGCAATCAGTGTGATAGAAAACCTTCACGGCAAGCAAGGGTATCCCTCAGGAACCCAAAGCCAAACCTAACAGGAGCTCACAGAAAAAGGGGTCATTTTGAAGCAGACAGAAACAGAGAGATGAAGACGATGCTGAGCCTAGAAATACAGAAGAGCATTTGTTAGAAAAAACAGGTGTATCGGTGGTAAGTGCTGATCATGTGTTTTGAGCCTCTTTGTACCTCAGTTCTTGGATTTAGCTTCCTAGAACTCATAGCTGACATAAAAATCCAGTAGGTAAATATGACAAGTTAAGGTGATGCTTTCATTTTCTGTGCTTCACAATTGGAAATGATGAATCTAAACACACTGTAAAACTTTAGTCAACACTGTATATTTAATATTTCCTGTTTCTGTGCAGAAATCTGTATTACTCTGCCTGTGGCAGGAGGATTGAGCCACGATGATCCTTCAGATCCCTTCCAAACCAAGCCATTCTATGATTCAGTGATTATCATATTCTAATACCATTGCCATTGAATTTAATGTTTGCTATCCATTTTCTAATATCCAGTACTACCTACAACTCAAATTTTTCTAGTAGTGTGGATCTGTTTATAAGTTGATGTGCTTGTGAATAAATATCGGACTTCTTCAATTCCCTCCACACTCCTGAGCTATCTGATATTGATTCCTTTTCTGTCAAAAGTTGTGGCGTGTAAATTAAAGGGCTTTTTTCTGGTGACCCTTGTTTTTGTGATGGATGACTAAAATCTTTCTGTTACTTCAGTATATTCAAGTTGTGGATGCTCTGTATCTGTAGGCGTTCAAGTCCAGGTTGCATAGGATCCTGGGCAGCCTGATGTAGTGGCTGGCAACCTTGCCCATGGCAGGGCAGTTGTAACTAGATGATCTTCAAGGTCCTTTCCAACCTAAGTCGTACTATGATTCAATGATATAACCTTGGTAAGTACGATATCACTTGTTGTGATTTTCTGTGTATTTGAGTAACATTTAAGCTCTGTTCTGTAAACTGGGGTAGTTTGTTCTTTTTAGCTGGCTCCCAGGGCAGGAAAAAAAAAATCCATCCCTCAAGTTTTACTCTAGAATGAACAGGTAAGTAACAAGGTTAGAAAACAGAAAATGGTTTATCTTTCCACTTGCTGAAGGGTTACTCTTGATGAGCTGCGTGGAGCTGTGTGTTATTTGGCATCAGTGGGAAACTCAGGCATCATATTTAATACCATCTCATGACACTTTTTAAAGATCTGAAATAAGAATGAAAGAAGAGGAACAAAATGAACCGTGCTACCGGATTACAGCTGAACGTGTTCAGTGATAGCAGTTGTCTCTTCTGTCCAGCAAAACTCCAGTCACACAGAAGAAGCTGCTTCCTTCACAGAGTCTACAAGGAAACATGATTTTACAGACTCTGAGAAGCTGTCCTGTAAAAGAATCAGGCAGAATAGTAGTTTCCAGTCTCCAGGGATATCATTAGAGAATAAGAGTCAAGTAGAACAAGAAGAGTCTCAGCTTTCTGCACCTCAGCAAAAAAAATCAGATGATCAGACAAGGTAAAACAGCTGATTATGGTTTTTTATGTTCAACTGATTGTTTCTGTTCTTAGACATTAATAACTAGCCATAGTTCTGAAGTGTGTGTGAGAGAGAAAGAGAGCGCATGCAGGATGGTAGCACTAATGACTTCCACCTGAACCATACCAGAGGCGTGCAGAAATCCCTGCACCCTTTACTCTGTTTGCAGCTTCCTAAAATGAACAGCCAGCACTCTCACCAGCCTACCCCGGAGTCCACTGTGGTCTGAGTAACAGTTCCAGATTTTAAAAGGAGAGCTTTAAAAATACCCATGCTGGGGACAATGGGATTATGAGAGTTATCCAAGCAAACTGTGCGGGAAGTGTCCTCTGTACTTGGTTTCATCTCTCTATCAGTTGACAATGCAAGCTCTTCTAAGGGTGAAATTTGGAATAATTTTTCTTGCTTAGAGCAATTGCGACCATCTCTTTGTGGATGGAAGTGGAAGCTAATTCAAAGGGATTGTGTTCTAAGTAAGGGGAGCTGATAATTAATGATCATCTAACAGTTCTGGTTTCTAGGCATTAGTAAGATGACCTAAAATCTCATAGTTTGGGTTCTGTACTGTGCTTTTAGCAAAGGAGAAAATAGAGAAGATTCCATGATTTAAAAAGTTTGCAAGCTTCACCTATCTCAAAATGAAAGTTAATTTCATTGTTTCTAATAATTCCATATATTGCAGATTTCATACTGCAGCTTCTCAGCTCTCTGAAACTGCTTACTCCATGCTTAAGATCAGTACTTTTGTGCACATGTGAAGATTTGGTTTCCGGATGGAGTAATACCCGAATGCATTTTTGCCAGCGTGTTGCAGGAAGTAACAGGATTGTAGTCTTGATCACAGTGCTCCTTTTCTTCTTTTCTGTTCATTGAGTTGGTTTTTACTTGTGGTGTCTCTTTTAATGTTTTGGATTGTATTAGACTTGATTATTATTTTTAATATACTCATGTTATGTGCTCTTGCTATGTGTTCTAGAAGACAACCTAGGAGGTCATCAAATCAGACAGCACTACCAAAACATGGACTGGAGCTGAGAACTGATCCATCTTCTGCTTCTGAATGTGAGGCCAGTTACTGTGAGAAGGGGAATCGAAGACAAGAAGTGAAATCAAGTGTTGCTAGAGGCAAAAGCATGAAAACTGCCCACAGAAAGAAACCTGTGAAGGAGCAGAGAAGTTCAAAAACAAGCAGCCTGGTGACCCTCCGGGCTTCTCAAGAAGATGAGGAGGAAGCAGATGACTTTGAGCCTGATGATGAAGATGAATGTTTTGCTGAAGAGGAAGTAAACAAAGCACCAGTGTTTGTTCCAGTAGGTCTTAGATCTCCTAAACCTATTCCTGTTCAGATAGAGGAGACGATGCAAGAGGTATAATGTAGCTGTGTTCTGTGTCCATGTTTGTTTTGTTTCTTCAAACAGAAGCTTTTATTCCAATTGCAATTGCTAGTACTTGTTAAGTTTAGTTTGTTAAGAGTAGTGCTGACAGTAGCAAGGATGTTTACTTGACACATGTACTTGGTTTCAGATGAATGTACATCAGCCTGGGATCCAAACAGTGTTATGAACTATCAGTAGGTCTGCAGGGTGCTCACCAGGTAATTAATCTGGGACTGGATTTAGGCACAGTCTGATGTGCTTACTGCATGTTTTGAGGCCTAGGGTGGAGCAAATGGAGCATTTCAGTTCTACATTTGAATGTCAGGGAATGAGAGAGATTACCAGTACAGTTTCTGGTTTCTCTGCAGGTTTGTCCTCCTTTGTTCTTGTGATATACTTCCTGTAACATAAAACTTAAGGAATGGGTTAAGTTTAAACATGTGTCTGTTACAAGATACAGCCCTATATCTCTTTAGTTTAGGCTGTAGAGTTTGACCCAGCAGTGGAATCCACTCCTTCCCTGTGCTCCAATGTAACCCTTCCACAGGCTGGAGGTATTTCAAGGAAGATCCTGCTCTGTCTGCTGTGGGCAGATCCAAAGCCTGTGGTCCTTACATTTTGGCAATTAATTTTCCAAAAGCTGTTTTTGGCCTCTCCCATGAACTGCTTTTATAGTTAAGCCTGGAGTAAAGGCCTAGTGTTTAATTGTGGTTTTAGACTAGAATTAGAACTCTAAGAATGTAACAAGACTGACTATCATCTCAACTGAACAAACACTGGAGTGGACATTGCTTCCAGCTCTCCTTTTGGTTTACTACTAGTAGTTCTCTTCCTCTTTTCTCCTGTTGAAATCCTTCTTATTTCCATAAATTAATCATACTGTTTCTTGCTCTGAATGACAGTGAGAGAATTTAAAGCAGAAAAAATGATAAAATCAACAAAATCTGTTTGAGTTAAATAACCAGCTCAAAAGGTCTCAGCTGGATAATGTAGATTTTCTGATTCTTCTAGTTGGTTACAAGCAGCACTGCCAGTTCTTCCTCCAGTTGCTTCCTTCTTTAACCTGCAGTATTGTTTAGTACTTGATTTGTGGACGGATTCCATGAGATGTTCAATGTCTGCTAAGCATGTAGTTTATTAGGAAAAAAATAAAGTATTTGTCAGATTTTTCTACCAGGGCTGATGAACTGAAATGCTTTCAAACCAATTTTTACAGCTGGATATATCTCTGAATATCCCTGATGTGCCGGTGGCTACTAATGGAGAAGGTCTTTCTCATGTGTCTGTCCAGCCAGTCATGCAGGAGGAGGAAAAGGAAACACCTTACCAGCTGTAAGAATGCCTCTTTATTTTGACATCTTATTCAGCATTGCCATCTACTTTGGGAACCATCTCTCAGGAACTATTGATAATTGCATTCTTTCTCCTTGGGGAGCCAGTTGATGAAGGAGACAGATTCCGACTGTGTCCTCACCGTGTCTCCTTCACCTTCCTTTTCTCTCTCTTACTTTATAGCAGATACAAAGCTCTGGCCTCTGACTGGTTTCCAGGCCTGCTTGTGACAGTATAGATATGGAAAACTGTAACATTTTGTCAGCTCCTACTATGTATTTTAAAGCCAGGGCGACCTCTGGGCTGAGAATTAACCAGGATGCATTACATTAAAATTGCAGACTGATTTTTATGTAAATACCTGATATGTTTTTCTTTTTGCTTAAGGAAGCAACTGAGCATGAAAATCCAGAAGCGGACAAAGGTAGATATGCAATTCTCTTGTTTGTGTCTTCTCCATTAACATGCTACCAATTTGTGGTTACTCTTGGAGAAAATTTCAAAATTCATGTATTTTAGAAAAAAAACGCTCATGAGGTACTGGACTCTTTCATGTTTTTTTGAACAGGCTTAAACTATCTATATTCTTCTGTTCTCTGTCAAGTAGATGGACCAAGCATTGCAAAGTTTTGTTTCTTCGAGTTGGAATGTGCATTTTCTGAGTCCTATTCTGTAGCTATCTGTACTGGGAGAAGAGAAAACTTCACAAACCATAGAATCATAGAATGGCTTGGCTGGAAAGAATCTTAAACATTATCTAGTTCCAACCCCCAGCTTACAGCTGACTTGACGTGTTGTGAAGTGATAATAAAGTGGCCAGAGTCTAAGCTTTGTCCTCTGTATGTAAGGTCTCTAACTCAGCTCTGACCAGAAGAAAGTACTCTTTCCATAGGAGATATGTGTCCAACCCTTACAGAACTATTGCTTTTCAGAATTGCTCTCACTTAGGAATTTAATTACATTCTCAGTCTTTGTAAGGAGCACTTGATATTGCCTGGGCTACGGTTTTGGTTGAGGGAGGTGAAATCTGCTGTCTTGCTGTGGTTTATTTCGGTACGATAATTTTGGAGGATGGAAATGTTTAGTTTTGTATGACCAGTTAGTTAGGAAACAGAAGTTGAAACAGGGATATAGTTCAGTGCTACGGGTTATGGATATCTGCATTTAAACACTTTCTCCCTTTCCATTCTTGGTGGCTTGGTTGGTTATGAGATGCAGTGGGATAAAGTAAGATGGAAAAGCTCATGGATTGAGATGTAGACAGAGAGATCATTTTACAAGACAGAAAGTTTATTTTATTGCTAACTAAAGGTAGAGTTGAGTGGTGAGAAGCAGGGAAGACTAAAACACCTCGTCCCCACCACACTTCCCCATCCTGGCCTTTCCCACCTTCAGCTTGACACCTTCACTCCTGACTCCCCTTTCCCCATGCTGCTCGTGAACAGAAGAAGCAGGAGCTGCAGTCAGCCCATAACACTTTACCTCCACCACACCTCATGGTTTTCCACTGGTCTAGTATGGGATCTTTCCCACGGGATACAATCCTTCACAACCCTTCAGCGTAAGCCTTCTCCACCATATGTCCTCCAGACTGCAGTTCCTTTAGGGGGTGTCATTCAGGGAGTTCTGAATGTAGTGGATGAGAACTGCCATCTGTCCATGAGTATCTTAATTCGGGAATGGCAACAGCGTAAAAATGCATTCTGTGCTTTATGGATGATAACATCAAATGCTTTTGGGATGTGGGTACATGAATTTCTTGTAAGTATACTTGTGATTTTTTACCTCTGAACAACTCTGTAGGAATTAGCGATGGAAGCACTGAAGCTGCCATGACTTTACTTGCAATGGATGATCCAACGTTTCAGTGAAAAGCAAGCACTGAAGGTATGATCTGATTTATGAGACAAAGTCTTCCTTGTGCATTCTGGGTCCACCTAGGGAGGAACAGAGCAGTAGCTGCAGAGCTTCTCTACATGAGGCTGCATAGCAGGAGGACAAGAGTCTGGGATGGGAAAAGCAAAGCACCTTACCAGGTAGTGCCAACTGCATCACTGTGTGTTTCTGAGAGCTATTTAAGGAAGGGTGTGTTTGAATTGATCAGTGTTGGCTGCACAGATTGGACAAAAGGGAGGATCTAGAGTTAAATGGACGTAAGTGATCTTTGCAGACCTTTAAATTGAAACATAGGCCTTCCCTTCTGACTAGCTGTAACCTTAGGTTACCAGGCTTTTAGTCTAGCTTTTGGTAGATTTTCATAGAGAATTTATCATTTACTTTGACTTTTTGAATATTAACTTTCTAAATGTTGCTGTTCTGTGTTGTTTGCTGTTCTAACTAGAATGGACACACGTGTTACCTGCGCAAGATGAGATGAACGTGGCCAACACTCTTGTGAGCCAGAATGAGTCAGAGCAAAACAGAGCTCCTTATCAGTGTGTAGTTTCTTCAGCTACTTCTGCCCAGGTACCTTGCGAGGATGGAAGCAACTTTAACGTGGAGGACCGAAGCACTTGTGCAGGAACAGGTGCTGAAGAATATGTCAAGGAAAATGCAGCAGATGCCAGGTTAAATTACTACTTCAGTTAATTTGTAGAGACAAGTGCTCTGACGCTGCTTACTTTTGCAGGGTTCTCTCTGGAATGTTGTCTTGAATTGCAAGCAATCTTGCTTTAGTGAAAATTTCTCAGCTTGGGTAATTTTCTGTGTCACATGGAACCAGCACCTGTATCTTTTCTTTATAATTTTTGTGATGTTGTTCTGTGATTTGAGAGGTGTGAAATTTATTCGTCACTCCAGCAGTTAATTTATGTTTGGGAGGGAAGAATGATAGAACTTTCTTGGTATGAAATTGCTGCTAATCCTTAAGATCATTTTCCCAAAGTACTTTATGGCTAATTGGGCCAAGGCAGATTGCTTAACAGTCATTGCTCCTGCGCTCTCCATATAGAACAAATATCAAGGAGCAGTGATCTTCTATCATTGTGTTTGTCAGTTTTACTCAGATATTCTTCAAAGTTAAAATAGATGGAACTCTTTTTCAGAAAGAATCTAGAGATCATCACATTCTGTTGTTTGGAAGACTGTTGACTGCTTGAACAAATTATCAGCTTGTACTCTTCTGTAAAAACATAACTGAAGCCTTTACTTAAGTTCAGCAGTTCCTTTGCTATATTCTTAACCAAAATTTAGTAGCATGTGATCAGTGTTAGATCACTGATCATCTCACATTTTCATATGTTTCAGTTAGTTTGATAGAGGACGTACTAGTTTGCAATAAACGTACTTGTTCCAGTTACCAAAGCAGCTGACGTTTGCTTTTGTTTTGTTTTCTTTTCTGCCAAATAATGCCTCCTCTGTCAGCTGCAGTCTGTGTTACATCTGTTCATTGTCATCTGTTTTACCTCTCTCATCTTTTTTGTACAGCGTCTTTGCTGAGAATATCTTATTGCTAGATGTCAAGAAATCAAGAGCTATGCTGATGGCATTTCTCCTTCTTACCTTTAGCAACAGTTCTCTGCCTTTGGTGAACAGTATGAGACTGGGAAGGGACAGTCTCCAGAAGTCAGATCCAAACACTGGAGTACTGAAGTCTAATGAAAGTGCAGTTCAGAAGCCTCTTAATATGAATGTAGTTGTGGAACAGCTAGACAGTGTTCAAAGTGGTAAGTCTGTTTCTTATCCTGGGATTTTAAAATAGTTTCTTCTAGCGGATTCGTGGCTCTTTATAACATAAAACTGAAGTGATTTTTCCAGTTCCTGTTCACAGATTACGTGTCAAAGCTATACCATGAGATACTCATTTATTGTAGTTTTATACATAAACCAAATCCTCAATTTAAAATTAAATGAAATGCCAAAATCAATTACTGGTCTGGCAATGACAGAAGTACGGCACAGTGTGCTTTCCTTCTGTTGTTAGTGTCATTGCTTTCCATCAGAACTGGAAGGGGAGATGTACAGAATAGTTTTGTTTTTCATAACGCAGTTATGGAAAGTAGTGATATGTAAGGTGGCAAAGAGCACAAGATACCAAGGCAAGATGTGTAGATCATAAATACGAGACATAAATTTTAACCTACATATATGCCAGCATTTTTTAATAAAGAATGTATGTATACAATGTATATAGGAGTAAACTTCAGTATATATATTTATACAGAACTACATACATATGCATTAAATACAAAAACTCGTATTTGATATACAAGAAAATGCTCAAATTGCATAACATAACTTATTAATCTTAAAATACAACTTCATATTTCTTAGAGTCTATGGACTTGAGAGGCAGTACAGAAATGCAGGCGGTGGAACAGGTCAGGGTCGGACCAACTTCAAGGGATGCTTCAGGCCTTCAGAATTTTGGAACTAGGATGGAACTTGTCAAGCAAACGGACAACAAAGGGAGGTAGGAAGAAATCGTCAGCTAAGATTCTTCTAAAATAAGAGCTGAAGTGTGTGCATGACGGAGATTGTGTGCTTATGGACACTGTGTGTTAATTGCACAGAAGTTTAATTTAGACTTCTGTTTTTAAGGTTTTAAGGTTATTTCTCAGATGTTACCTGAAGACTTTTGAGTGTCAATGTTAATCTGTGCTTGCTGTTTCAGTACTTACTGATCAACTTGCTACTTCACTGCCTGCCAACAAACTGTGTCTGGAAGGAAACATTCATTGATGGATCAGTTTGCAAACATTAGTGAGCTCCTAAGCTTTCTTGCTTGGTCGTGCCTTTATTAATAAAGTCTCAAGTTAGTGATGTTATGGAGATTTTCTACTGAAATATTTCATATAGATCTGTTTGAATGTTGTGTATGTTCTTTAGTAATTTTTAAACAGGTAACTGTGTAAGCCTCACAGTAAAGGCACAATTAGAATCATATTATACAGAGTTTAAGCCCTTACGCAGGGTACCCTTAATTGGTTTCAAACTATCTGATCATACATCTTACAGAACAGAGAAAGAGATGAAAGATGTTTGTGGAAGTTCTGGGCACTTGTCACCAGAATGTGTGGAATCTCACCTTGGGCCAGAGGATGATCTGGATGAAAGTTCTCTGGACAGAGCTGTGCAAAATCCTTGCCCTGCCAAGGACAGTCAGCGTACAGTCAGCTTTGCTCAGGTAAGTCATTTCATTCAATTACAGCCTGGAAGTGCCCGGTTTCTCAAACTCTGTAGAGGGAAATATTTGGTGCAAATGTGCTCACCTGTTTTACAGACCTGGTATTTCTGATTCTATTTAGTTATTTTTGCACAGATATAGTCACATTTAACCATGACGGTTAAAGAAGAAGGTTAAGAACTTCCATGAAGGGAAGTTCTTGCTCTTTTCTCTCAGCAGTGAACGCCTGCTTATTAACTCTGCCGTGTTCAGCATTTGTTAGAGCTCTTTGTGACACTGACTCACATACCCCTCAAAACCTGAAGGTGGTAGAGGGAGAAAGCCCGTGTATGTTTCCAGTAGCTTAGTGAGCTGTAGTGGCTCCTGAAATGTTGAAGTGAATGGCAGCAGCAGTGAATGTGAGTGGCTGGGCTGGACTGTGCAAGTGTAGAGCAAGAGGAAGAGGAGAATGGGAGGTGATAATTGAAGAAAACACACTTTTCAGCTGCTAATCATTTAAAAGTAATGCAGGGCGCCAAGGTGAGAACTGCTTGTTGGTAAAACAAACTAAAACAGAGCTTGGAGGTTTGGAACTAAGACTTGGGTAAGATATGGGAAAATCAGTGTTAGAAGCCCAAAATACTTTATTCCTGCCAAATCCACAGGCATGTGCAAAAAGCAGGGTCAATATTTATTGCCATATGTCCATCACCATGCTCTGATTTTGTGTCTCGTAGAGCATTTTAAGTAATCTTCAATGAGAAGATGCTGGATTTATTCTACTTGTGAATTTCAGGAGATTTTTGGACTGAACCTGTTACTGTCTGCTTAGCAAATATTTTCCCCTGCTGGAGAGTGCTAATAACTGAAGGTGTTCATGTTACTGTGCTGTAACACAGTTCCCTTTTTAGTCTTTGTTGGTCTTTTCAAAAGTACATGCGCTGTTTAATCAGTCTCTGAAGAAATCAACAGAAGGAAAGCAGAATTCCCGACAGTACAGTTTTCAATCAGCTGAGCCTTCGGAGGGTTTGGAGATGTACTTCTTGGTTCTGAAGTGAACTTGAAAGAGAGATGGTGGAATTGTAAGCAGCTGGATGACTTCACTGAGCTCTGTTGTGTGCTGTAAAGATTGGGGGTGCGGCTGTACAACTGAATTTCTCCAGCTCTTTCCATACAATGTCTGTAAGATTTTACAGACTTTAAAAGTAGATTGTGAATTCTCTAGTCTTAGCGGTGGTTTTGAACAACAAAATGACAAAAAACTGAAGAGAAAAAAAAAAGCCCTCATCTTTTAAGCCATTTTAATATTATGCTCATTTTTGGACTACGGTGTTATCAATGAAAGGGAATCACTGAAGTTCTTTAATGACTCTCAACTCTCTTACAGGTAATCCTTTCCAAATAAAAGGGGCTTCAACAAATACAAATGTTCTTACTGCTGCCCTGCTGCCTGAGCCTATTACAGCAGGAGATGAGAGAAGCCAGTGTGAAACTTGAGAGAATTCAGGGAAAGCATCGTTTCACAATGTAGCGTCCAGCCAAGAGGAGGTGATGTGCAGGTCAACCTCCAGCAGGAAAACAGAAATAGGTGAACAAGGAAAAGCGGGAGATAAACACGAAGCAGCACAGTTGGAATGTACTGAAAGCCAAACAGAATCTTCTAAAGCTCCATTACTCAGGTATTGACAGTATGTTTCTGTCAGCCTTTTCTGTTAGATGTTTTTCCATACTGAGTCATTGATATCCTCTTTCCAGTTAGTACTACAAGAGCAGCACTGCCCTCCTCTGTGACCTGTAAGAATTATAGGTCTGTCCTCAGAAATTGAAAAGGATCAAACTGTCTCCTTTGAAATTTGGAGTGTTTTAGACATTAAATAGGCAGATTGACCAAGGGATGATGCTACTGATGTACGATCTGTTTAGGCACTGACAGATGCCCCTTCTGATACAGACATCCGTGAGGCCGTAAGACAGACTTGGGGTAATTGTTTTTCCTAGCTCAGTCTAATGCTTAGATATGCACCCATCCATTTGTTACGATTTTCGGCCTCCTGCCAATAAGATTTGGTTTTGATGCAGTACTCGCCATGTTTCTACAAGGACTAATTTTGTCTTTTCCCCGTGGGACTTTCTAGCCTGACAGCTCAGAGGATATTGTTCTGATCTGTCCATCCAGCTATCTGAATTATGTTTTCTTGTTTTAATATACCATTCTACAGTATTTAAATGCTTTAGTTTCTTCTCTCTGTTGTACTTGTGCACACTGTTTCTGTTATTTGTATCTGGTATATCTGCAGCAGCTGGGAAACGATGAATTGAAATGAAGAATCCTTGCTTTGATACAGTTTGTACCTCCTCTATCCTTACTTCATTGCTGTGCCTTCTGATGTTACATTATGTTTATATTATATGGTGTTATATTGTTTTTCCCCACTGATGACGTGACGTGTGCTCTTCTGAGTTCTTCCTGCAGGTCTGTGTCTCTGTTCCTCTCAGAAACCGCTCTGAACATCTGGTAGTTACAGGCTCTAGTTCAGAGACGAGTTACATATTCTTGTGCTCAAGGGTGGAGGTTGTTCAGTGTTCCTTTAACGCTTCATAAACTCCCATGTGCCAGAATAGTCAGTAACAATCCATTGGGATTTTTATCTTTAATTTGCAGAAAAAGCAGTTCTGAACTTGCAGAAGAAATGCAAAGGAGGAGAGGAGAGATCCCAAACCCACAGATGGGGACCACAAAGCAAAGTCTGAAGGAAACAACTCCGTCTAATAAGGATGATGGGGAATCTTGTTCCTTTCCCTCTAGAAGCGCATTGTCATTTGTGGAGTATGACAACGTAGCTGCTGATGCTGTAGTTATGGTATGTTTGCTTCTGAATGTCTTTGCATTTCTGAGCTGTGAGAAACAACGAATTAGTCACTTCCAGGTGAGCAGGGGGGCATGCTGTGTTCAGGTTCTGAGAGACTGATCTGCTGCAGGGAATGGTTTAGGAAAATGCTCGTGCTGTAATGATTTGCTTTAGTGACAGATACCAGCAGCTTAAAAAATGCAAAGCTCTAACCTGTTTCTGAGGAAATATTCAAGCCTTCCAGTACCTAACCTGTGCTGCAAGTCTTCAGTGACAGAAAATCCACTGGATGGCGCCAGAGGAATGCATTTCACCCCATACCCTCTGTGTAGCCACCATTTGTTTAAAGGATCACTCTTCCTTGAGGCACAAAACTAGAGCAGTTTACACAACAGACTGACACCACAAGGGCTGTTCTCTAGATACAAACTGCAGCAAAGAGCATAACAAAAGTGTGAAACCAACACTCATATCAGATCTGTGTCCCATTAGGAGCATAATGTTTCACTCCTCTTCCGGAGGAAGATACAAAATCCAGCTCAGCTCCAGAACGTAGTACCAAATAGCAATAAATATCTAATGTTTCCTGTAGTGAAAGAATTCTAAGCACAAGATGATGAAGGATGTCTGAGTTTCAGCTGGGACTGACTTTTCTTCAGTGTCTGATAGTATGAATGCTTTCGTTCTAGAAAAGCAATGTAGATAGCGCGGTGATGCTTGAAGTTGCTTCCAGACAGCGTTGTGCAGAGCTCTCATGGATCACAGCTGGCTGCAGCCAGAATCTCCCTGGGTTGGGATGCTGTACACATACTACCAAATTCTATACATCTGTTTCACAGGAGTAGCTGCTGAGATATTTTACCAGATGCACTTATTTCTGTTTGTCTGTGTATGTAGGAGCACACCTGTTCTGTATCTGTATGTATTTATGGAGACTAATCAGAGAATTCTAGAATCCTCAGAGCTGAAAGGAACTTTTAGAGATCATCTCATCCACCTCACCTGCAATGAACAAGGGATCACGGCTCAGTCTGGCTGCTCAGAGCCTGGCCTTGAAAGTCAGTCATATATCTGGATATATCCGAAGCAGTGAATGATACGTTTGAAGAACAAATTAACTCTGATCAAAACAATTGATTCAGCACCAAGGAAATGACTTTGATGACAATTCTCAAGCTGGTGCTGTGAAAGTATTGGAAAAGGCTCTCAGTTCAGGTTTTCTCTCTTGCTAATGTGTGCAAATTCAGAGTTTCCAGCTTGCACTTTAGTAGCAGTTGACACACCTTTGCCCAGGTAACATTTCAGATCAATTTCTAAATCCTTGCCAAAGAGCTACTATTGAAATAAGGCTAATGATCCCAATAGGCTGAGATACTATACCAAACGTAACAGAGATTGAGAAAAGCATAGAGGAAAGTACAAGTCTGTCATCTTTTGATGTGTGTGCCTATGCTCTGGAGGATGCTGTGCCAGCTGCACTTTTATCCTAACTTTTGTGCGGGCATGCTGATGAAGTTTACAATTAACCTTTCAAAATCCAGCAGAGGGCGATATTTTCCTGCACATGAGCGCATCCCGTCACAAATTCACCGGAACAGATTACCAACCTGCCGTCCGGAGGCATTACATTATTCAGACCGCTTTTTGAGAAGCAAACGCTGCGATTCTAAGTCTTCTTTGGAGGCAAAATCAAGGATTAAACGGGTCTTTTGTTTTTAGCACGAGGATCGCGCAAAAATGAAGCAGGACTTCTTAATTCACAGAGTAGCCCATAGAAGTAAACACAAAGCTGTGGTAGTACTGTGACAGTACCTCAGGAGGGCATCAGTCACTAAGGCTTCCCAGGAAGAACAGTAAGAATAGTAGAAGTGTATTGAAAGGATGCAAAAACAGGCAGTTCTCTGTTCAACACTGCGTCCGCCGGGTAGCATCTCCAGATGCAATTTATACTCAATTCCAATGTTCTCTACAAGGCAATCTGAACAGAGAAAAACCTGCATTTACAGACAGATTGGGGTCTGGCAGTGTTCCTAGTTTTGCAAATAGGGGAACTGTTCTAATGTTAGGCATTAACTACATTTTTAGGCAGCAACTAGTGCTGTACCCTTGCCACACGGGATATTTGTTCCACCTGGAATCTCCCCGCGTTGTTACACTGCTGTTTCACTCTTTCCTGTGCAACTTCCATGCAACAAATTGCTGACGGAACAAAGCAGAGAAAATTTCAAGAGCCCACAGAGGACTTTCTGCTTCTGTTGCAGACAGGATGATATGTGCAGCCTCACCAGGACTGAGTGCAGAGGGATGATTGCTTCCCTGCTCCTGCTGGCAATGCTATTCCTTATACAAGCCAGCATGCCACTGGCTTTCTTGGTGACCTGGGCACTCTGCTGGCTCGTGTTCAGCCAAGCATCAGCCAACACCCTCAGGTCCATTTTTTTCCTCCAAACAGCCATCCAGCCACTCTGCCCCTAGCCTGTAGTGATGCATAGGGTTGTTATGACTAAAGTGCAGGAGCTGGCATCCAAGTCTTAGAATCATAAAATGCTTTGGGTAGAAAAGGACCTTTAAGATCAGCTAGTTCCAACTCCCCCATCAGAGGCAGGGACACCTCCCACTAGACCAGGCTGCTCAAAGCTGCATCCGGCACCTCTCTGGTTGACCAGGAACACTGGCAGATAATGGAAAGCAACTTGACATCATCATATCTCAGCACCCTCTGGTGGATGCCATCCAGCCCCATGGATTTGCATTGCATCCAATATCCACCACTTATCAGGGGAAAAGAATGAAAAATATATTGTCTAGAAACTCATGAGAATGAAATAACATTCTCTGCAAATCTGCAATCACCTCACATGCCCTGGCTTAAGAATAGAGCTGCTGTGGGAAACACGGACCGAAAAAAAACCACCTGTATTCTAAACAGAAAAACATTTGGTTTTGGTAAACGCTGCAAAAATGAATGTCATTCATAAAAGGCAAAGGTTGTTGATACAAAGAGAACTACCAAACAACGCAAAATGTTTGGTTTTGATTATAAAATACCAAGCCAAGATTTTGATGTTGGTATACAAATAAAGTATGATCTATTGAAAACAGCAGATATGCAATTCTATGAAGTTCAAAGGATACAATGTCTGTTCAACAGTCTCCTTTACATTCAATGTAATGTAACCTATGAACAGTTCTATTCTACCTGAAACTGAACAAGTTTTTTTTGTAAAATCTGACAACACAAAAACAGTGTGTCTGTGTTAACATCTCACACTTGTGGCACAGTTTGCACAACGAAAAACAAAAGACCTCTCTGCCTGTCAACACAGCAGATAACTTCTTGCTCATTAACTCAAAAGCGGGGTCAGAGAAATTGCATTTCTGGTTGTTTTGCAAAGACTAAGGCTGTTCAAAATGTCCATTACAATGTAGAATTTGTCGCCGACGCAAACAGACAAGAAAGATGACAATATGTTAGCATAGCAGGTTTTTAGGTTAACAGCTATGCCAACATCTTGCCTCCCCTCCAGCTCTGTATGAAGGAACCTCTTAGAAAGACGTTTGTAGGAACCTTGTACTACATATAACCCGAAACATTAGTCCAAAATGTAGGTAGAAGCTTCGCACTTACGTGAAACATCTGATATTGATGCCACAGTTCAGTGCATAGTAACTCTCCTGTGAGTTGTTTTTCACCCCTGAGAGGCCACGTGATCTAAGAAGACCCTTGGCAAAGGGTTGTTTTGAGTTCTGTGTTCAGAACAGATACAGAGCACAGCCAGTGTTTGCTCATCTGTTCCTCACAAAGCAACCATATGTTGAGGATTTCTCTTAACAGCACATTGATGAAATCCAGCACAGAAAGCGGCAGATGTAGGGAAGTATCTTTCATGCAGTAGCAGAAGCATATTCTGAAGTGTCTTCATTTGAAATACACATCTTGTAGATTTGGTTGATCTCCACACCCAAGATTTACTGAAAACAAAGACAAAAAAACCAAACAAAATAAGAATAAGAAAAAAAAAGAAAGATGCCAAAGCAAGATATTTTAAACACAGCCTTCTACTGTTAGAAAACTCTATCAGTGGGCAGGTTCACAAGACACCCTAACAATGCAACACGCTGAAAGTGATCTGAAGAAAACATGTTCCAGTGAAAACACGTTCCAGCTTTTTAAAAGCTGTGGTTTCCACACAGCATCACCTCCTTCACCTGCTGCAGTTCTTACCAGCATTAAAATCACAAAGCAATTTTCCATTACCATATATAATCCAGAGCTGCCTAAAGAGAACAGCTCAGACAGTGAGGCATGTTTGTACACAGTGCATAAACAGAATGGGAACCATAAAGGAACTAAGCACTCTATCACACCTTACAGTGACAGAAAGACTATTTTTTTTCTTGTTTTTGCTAACCCATGTCCTTCATTAACGTTAAAATTACTACACAGGCTGACACTGTTTCACACAGTGTAAAAGGCCTCTTTCACCACGGGTTATTCCCTTGTAACAAAACAGTGCAGAGTCAAAGATGTGAATATTGTCACATTCTAGATTCCCTTCTGAATTGCTTGTAAATCCAGTGTAAGCAACAGCCTTTAAATCTCCCACTTGAACATAACATCGGCAAATTCTACCAGAATTGTCCAGTTTGTCTACTCTATCTCTGGATAGGAAAGAGTTTTAATTCTTCAAAACAGGAAGCAGTTTTTAAGTTCAAGATGCATATTTTCTAATAATTGTGGATACAATGAGAAAACATGATTCCCTTTTTTTTCCCCCTCAACTTGTCTTTGCTGAATATTTCTGCCCTTAGAATTTATGCTGTAAATATCTTTTCCTTACCCTTAAGGTTATCTTATGAATTAGTACAGCTATGATAAAAAATTCTCCAGTCCCTGGAGGGCAGAATACGAAATTCAGCTTAGTCTGGACTTAGCACAGTAGAAGTATTACTTCACAGCTGCACCTCCCAGCTGTGCCATTAACCAGAGAATCAGCACGCAGTGTAACCTAGAACCTACCAATTGGGTCAAACCACTGGCAAGCTGATGCTTTGCAGCAGTAATGGGCTGCCTTTGGAAGTTAATATCCCAGCTAAAAATCACCACTGAAACTGAAATCAGACCTCTGAGGCTTGCAGAAATACCATTAGCAACTCGAAGGGCACCACGATTCTGACAGGCTGCTGAGAAAATATAAAGTCTCTCATGAAGAAATAAAGTGACTTGTAAATCTAATATGATTAATGGTGTTTTGCAGAATTCAGTGCTTCTCCAGAGGTTCTGTGAGCTAACAAGACAAAAAGCCCACAGTGTTCACAGAGGGGAGGGAGGAAGGCAGGAATAGCTCGTGTTAATCTGTTTCACGTGACCTTGCTGCAGAGAATGCAGATCTGCTTTCCAGCCCCCAGCATCACCTACATTCTGCATTTCAATGTGCTCTGGCCAGGTTTAGGCAACCAACATTTGAAGTGCTGGCAGCTGCCCGGACCCTCTTCTGTGACACGGGTTTCACCATCAGTACCAGCACCTGAGCTGGTCTTTGCAGTGTATGAGTGCAGATAAAAACACAAGGTGAAAATGGGCAGCCTAACTGGTATGGTTTAATGCCTGTGACTATGCAGGTCTGGTAGCGTTAAGGTCTGCAAACAAATTCCAAAGCTTCACAGAACTGAGAGTTTGGGGTATTCCCTGAAGGACCTTTGTTATAAAAACTAGTATTTTGGCAGCTTCTGACTCGCATGAACTATTTCAGTGTATTTTGCCACTAACTGGAGAGAGACTGCGCCTAATTGGCTCTGAATAATAGCCCGAATTTTTTAAAGATAAGGACCTGTCATGAAATGACTGAACTGTATTTCAGTTAATTCCCACCTGTCACGCTGGTTACAGTACTTTTGTTTCCGTCACAAGCAGTGAATTAAGGGCTAATCTGTTATATTGCTGAAATTGTAAGAGTAGTTGAGCATGGGCAATGGGAACAACATGGTGTCATGAGTTAGGGGTCTAGTTTGGGGCATAGAATGGGCGTGGAATATTGTAATGAATTTCTAGAATTAATTGTAACAGCCACTCCTTGTACCATGAACATGCATGTACTCCCTCTATAAGTAGGGATGTTTACCTGCTTCTGTTGTGCAGGCAAGGAAGGAGTTATCCCCCCCTGCACCCGGCCAGCCAAATACAACCTACCTGCTCTACAACTACTGCGTGGTTACTGAGTTTGTTCCACAAGTCAGCAGCACAGGCACGTTTTCTGAAGAAAGGGAAAGCTTTACTTCAAAGGAACCAACAGCAGGCATGCAGACACAACACTGCTGGGGTGTCACGTTCTGAATCCCACTGCACTGGTGAAAAATCAGGAGGAGCTCCAAACTGCAAGGTTATGGAGACCAGAGCTCTCCCATGGACCAGCTTCTCCAAGAGTATCCAGCGGAGGACTTCTGAGAATCTCCACATATTCTGCACCAGAAAGCAGATGAAGGGAATAAGCAGGTAATGACTGATTCCACCGTCATCACTCTTTGATGCGAAGTTCTCAGGTGGGAATGCATAAACAATATAAACAAAAAAGCCCATCTGGAAACAGAAGAGACACAGATCAAAATGTTAAATGAAGAAAAACTTACTGCTCTTTGAAGGATATGAATCTACTTGTCCCTCAGACCAAATTCCTTGGCCTAGGAGAACTTCACGCATTATTCATCCAGCACTGCCTATTCGATTATTCCAGGACAAAATAGTAATTCTAACTGGACTTGACTGAGCAGAGCAGTTTTCTTTCACCAGTTGAAGGGCAGTAATGGCCCTTGGATATTCATCAGGCCAGCTGTAAGAAAATCGCATTTCTTCTTCTCTGCCCCCAACACTCCAGAGATTTCCTGAGAGATTGATCCATGTTATTTCCTGCATGGTGGCAAAAACTACACCAGATTCAAGAGTGTGATGAACAGATTCCACCAAGTAATGAACTGGCCTTCGTATGGAGCCCATCATGTTTATGTCCACCCCCACAGATCAATACACTCATTTTTCTGACAATGTATAGCTTGCTTTGAGGTCATTCAGTCTTCACAACTAACACCATTACAAGAGAGGAGCTGAAGGTTCTCTAAACCATAATTATTGTCCTTAAAAATGTCTCATTTTTTGCAGGTGGCTGTGGGAATAGCAGTGTTGCATAGCACAGAGCACACAGCAAATGCTGTGTCTGTCCTTCTCTGGATAACAAAACATACTCATTTCCAACATGAGAGGTTATTGGGAAGGCAGTAGTTCACCGAAGCATCCCACAGAGGCATGCTTTCTCTGATATTCTGAATCCTAGGCCACTGGAGGAATCAGCAACCTTAAGGTGGTGCGAGAGCCATAAGTGAGATGCTTGAGCTAGATGGGTTCATTCGAGCTGTGAACTGCTTGGCTTTGGCACTGAAACTTAACAGGCCAGTGTGGGACCTCACCTGATGAGGATGAAGAAGCTGAGCTGTCTGGTCTCACGATTTGCTTTCAAAAAATGCCATCAACATATATATTTAAACAAAGACACAGTAACTTTAGTTTCACTTCATTCGTTTGCACACATATTGATGAAAATAAGCATTTCACCAGTGTTTGAAGTAAGCAATACACTAAGCATGTTGCAGCGGTAAAGTCTGCCACACTCAGGGCATCTTTGAACAACACCAACCAAAAAGCCAATTCCAAGACATCTATAGAACCACAAAAAAATACAGATTTAAAATAGACAAAACATCTGATGTGAGAGAACTGCAAATATATCTGCAACCCTTACTTATAAAACAAACCCCTGCAGCTTTCACGTAAGCCTTTGCATTAAAACATACCTGTAGGATGAAATCCTTGTTCTGAACAATTTGCTGCATGTGACCCAGCTCCTCAAGGAAAATTTCAGCTTTTTCCCTAAAGTAATTTGTTATGTCAGCTTCTAGGAGTGATGTTATACTTCCAGAAGTGCAGCTTGTTTAACTGGAAAGTTAACACACCTGCTACCCGAATCTGAACTACCAGCTTACAGGATAAACAACACGATTTAGTGACACTAAGGAGGAAATGAGGCAGAAAAATATTTTTCTACAAAAATTAAATCTTTCTTTTTCCCCAGAAAGGCCGAACACAGTGACAGCCGTCATCAACCCATCAGCAAAGACATTTCATAAACCTGCATTAAAACTTCTTACCTACCTTCACAATTAAAACACAATTCAACTGGTACAGTAAGAACTATTTGGGGTTACTGAGCCCTTAAGACTCCCCGGTCTTCCATTCACACCTCTGTGCCTTACTGGCAGTAAAACATCATTTGATGGCTGACAAAATGGCTTTCTATGTAAGTCTGGTATTCAGTGTGGAGGCTGGCAGCCCTGCCTGCGGCGGGGGGGTTGGAGCTCGATGATCCTTGAGGTCCCTTCTGTGATTCTGTATAAGCAGATTTTACCAGTGATCAGGGGTAAGCAGGAACAAATAATGCATCCATCTTGCATTTGGGAACAAGGCTGTGAATGAAACTGAACAGCCGGTGATGTTGCTCCGTTCCCCTGTAAGGATTTCATCCTTCCAAAACACTGCGAGGTATCGGTACTACATGGGAAATAATAAAATGAGGGAAAAAAAGAAAAAAAAAGCAGCTGGCTTTCTCTGAACACTGTCCTTTCTCTGGTGAGAACTGGTTTCTTCTGCCAGTGGGATGATATTACGCAGAGCCAAATGCAGCAGTGAGCAGAACTGCTGGAACATGAGGTGATAATAGGAAGTCCTTTGGGTAGTGGGACTTCCCATAGGGAATGCCCTGCAGGATAGGGCATTCTATGAGCTTATATTAAATTTAGCTTCGTCACTGGAAGACTCATTTCAATAATACCGTAATTATGAAAATAACTGACACACTTTCTCTCAGGGAGTATTTTGTATGCTGCTACCATGCAAGTCGCACAGTGGAGAGCCTCTATCAGACACCTCTACCTGCTGCTTGACAAGGTCAGCATCTTAAATTCCATCTCACACAGAAGTCAGATATGAACACAGAAATGCACTCTCCTTGGAAGACTCACAAGGGTAAGTGCTGCTCTGTGACAACGTAAGCCTGCTACAAAGCTTTATGTTCCTTACTGCCTCAGATCACCTCTGGTTCCTTCCCTCCCTTGTGCAAACATACTGAAACAAAAGCAGTTGCCAAGGCACAGCGTGCAACAGCAACAGGAAAGTGTACCTGCTGCCACATTCATCCAAACCACTCAGTTACTACTTACTGCCCTAAGAAAAAAATACCCACATCACTTGTCTGGGTGCAAGATGCTCAAAAGCTCTGTGACACAGAGAGATGCTTGCAAAAGGACTTCATGCATAAAATTCCATTTAAATGCAGCACGATGTTTCACCACTGAACTTAGGGCAATACTCTCTCCTCAGTACATTGCAGCAATTAAAACTTTTAGAATCAAGGAACAGAGCACAGCTGTTGTTCTGCAGAGCTGCAGAATGCAGAGTGGACTGGGAATTCGGTCGGTATGCCAAAGCCTTTTATGATTTCTACCTTGTGGGTTTCACCTGGACTGCGCAGTAAGGCTTTTATGAAGGACTCGTAGGAAAAGCACCAAAGCTGTCAGAAAAAAACCAGTGCAGACTTCAGACAGATGCACAGTATGGGTCATGCTACCTTTGCATTATGACTGTTACAACCACAACAGACACGAACAGGACCAGTCATGGGCAGTTTCTGCAACCAATATTATTTTTTCAATGTTGTTGCTATTCAGTACACTATTCTGTGCTCTTCACTGTTCTGTATCACTGCTCCTTACTGTGTCTGATATTCTCAGTGCAATAAAGGTGTCCCTCACTACTCCTGGGTAACTCCATATGGGGCCAGACGTTTTACAGATGCACTTTTAGGATTCAAAAACAGGAATGTGCTGTCCGCAGCAACCTAAGTAGGTATTAAACACAGTGATTAAGTAAGACACAGCCTGTAAAGAGAGCAATGGCAATTGGTTCTTCTGTTTTCAGGCAAGAAACTCTTCTGCAACTGCAGCATGTCCTGTAAACACCCACAGCAACCTGTTTTATTTCCAAAGTTAAAAAGAAACAAATAAGATTTAAAAAACCAACAGGCCCAAACAGGCAAAAACCAAACATAAAATCCCTGCTTAGTAACGTGCCCGAAGTCCAAGATCTGAGGTCAGCAACTGTGCTAATGCATTTCCCTTCAACTTGAAGGTCAAGTCCCCTTTTTACAGTTACACAGATCCGAGATTCTTCCACTCCCACGCTGCTGTCTGCAAGGACTGGGCTGCTGCTCTAAAAACAGCACCTGGTTTCCCCTGATAATGAAAATCTACTCTTAGCTTCGGAAGTTTAAAACGGATTCCCCATGAAGGAAAGTTTTATTTAAATTGAGGCAATTCCATTATCTAAACCTTCTTCAGCCCCTCCATACAGACAGGCATGTAGAGCTTCGTAATAAATCTATGGCTACCTGCAACTGCGATACCAGGTGCAGAACCAAGGCGTAAATACTGAAGAATGAACGACTGCCTGCTCAGAATACACTTTGTCCAGTCATGTTTTATAGGAGCATGGCTTTTTTTTTCTCCCGTTTGCACCTAATCCTACTGGCTTTTAGCAGAACGTGCGTGGGCTCAGATGCTCCCAAGCAAAAACTGTTGTGTCTCCTTTTAGAAATGTAAAATCCACGTCCTCGAATGCATGCGCAGTGCAAGCATTTAATTCCACCTCGGCAGAATTTACGACTGTTCTAAGCAGTTTCCCAAAAAACAAAGCTAAGCAGACCTCAGGAGAGGCGTGAGAAGGAAGCTGGACAACTTGGTTACGTGGGGAAAGCCATCAAGTGCTCATGATAGGAATGGAAACTGGAGAGCTGTGCACGATGCAGAGCACGGGGCTGTGGCCTGCACCGCTGCCTCTCTGCCAGAGATCGCACCTGATGGAGATCCCAGCAGGCAGTCCGTACCAGCAGCCTCTCAAACACGCTGCTGCACAGAGTAATCTTGTCTCCAAAGAAGCACGCTGAAAATACGTATGTACCTAACTTAGTTTAAAAAGCGCTTTCAGAGAGAAAACAGCAGGAAAGTGCAACATTTCACAGCGCTTATAAGGTACAAGCACTTTGTTCACGGCCTCAGCCACGCAGAGCTAGAAGGACCAGCTGGATACGACGAAGGAGCGAGCCCTCGTGTGAGCGAAACACGGCACGTCTGCCGGCATCCACAGATCGAGGCGCTGCGAGACCCTCACCTGAGCGGGCTGTGCCTGCACGGCCGCCCTTCTCCCTTCGCTCGTTCTCCGGCGATCCTCGCAGACCGGTATTTCGCTACGCTGCCGCCCGTTCCACGCCAGCACGAGTATTGCTCATCAGAACAGGAGCTCACCTCGCCCCGGTGGCCGCCCCGCAGCCCTCAGAAGCCGCGCACGCCGTGGCCGGGCAGGGACGGCCGGGCACGGACAGCCGGGCAGCTCCGGCCGACGTTTCGCAGTTCGACTCCTCGCCGCGGCCTTCTGGCAGCGCCGGTCCCCGCCAGCACAAGAACTCCGCACGGCGATGGTTCGGGCAGCGCCTCGAGCCGCTGGAGGAGCCGCTGGAGGAGCCGCCGGTCCCGCCCCGCCCCGCCCCGTCCCCTCCCTTCCATCCGCCGATCGCGCACGGAGCGCCGCGGCTGCCCGTCCCGATGCTCCTCGTGCGGCCGCTCCGGCTGTCAGCTGAGCTGCGCCGCTTCCACCGCGTCTCTCACCTGCCGCCCTTCTGCCTGCGGAGCACAGCAGGGAAAAGGAGCGGAGGGAAGGGGAAAGACAGAGAGGGGAAGGAAAAAAAGAGGGAAAGGGAAACAACGAGAAAAAAAAAAGGAGAAAGAGAATACAAAGAAAGGGAGAACGAGAATAAAGAAAGAGAATGAAAGGAAAAAGGAAAGAAAGGGAGACAAGTAATAAAAAAGAAAGGAAGGCAGGAGAAAAGAAACAGAGAAAGGATAACGAAAGAAAGAAGGAGAGAGAGTAGAAAGAAAGCAAGAGAAAGCAAGAAAGAAAAAGCAAGAAAGCAAGAAAGGAAAAAGAAGGGGAAAGGGGGTGATAGAGAATTAAAAAAAAAAAGAAAAGAAAGAAAAAGAATGGAAAAAAGAAAAAGAGAGAAAGGGAAAGAGAATCTAGGGAGAAAGAGAAAGAAAGGAAGAAAGAAAGAGACAAACGTTAGGTGCAGTTTTGTAAGTAATCATCTGAATCACTTGATAGTGGCAGAGGTGAGCAGAGCAGGTGGACAGCTTAGTTTTTTATCTCAGTGCTCCTGAAAAACCCCTGTGATTTCTTTCTGGTTCTTTCTTACAGTCTAGCAAGTTCAGGGTAGAAGCTGCAAGTAGAAATAAACTTCTTTAGAAGCTCGATCTTCAAGCTGATGCTGCCATAGAGGACAAGCAGCTCTGAGCTTTCGTTGCAAGAGCTGTGCAGCCATCCGTACACCACAGAGAAGCACGCTGCTGATTACAAGTAACGCCGACTTCCAAATGCAGCTACAGTTACTTGCAACATGGTTTACAGTGATCAGGCAAATGCAGTTTGCTTTGTTCCAGCCCTCGTTTGTACACTTTCTCAAG
Source organism: Excalfactoria chinensis (assembly GCF_039878825.1). Classification (NCBI taxonomy): domain Eukaryota; kingdom Metazoa; phylum Chordata; class Aves; order Galliformes; family Phasianidae; genus Excalfactoria; species Excalfactoria chinensis. The sequence continues at coordinate 496,259 of NW_027315575.1, forward strand.
CATTGTGCACAGTAGTTTCCAGTATTTCCCTCCATGCTCAGTTTATTGTGTGCTTCTACGCTCTTTTGTGCAGTGCTCTCGCATTGGGTTGATACATTACTTGGAAATTAATAGAAAGTAGCTGCAAACCTATAGAAATGACAGAGCAGTGAAATCTTTGCACAGTCCAACTCTGACTTTTGAGCAGACAGCCGTGCTTTAAAGTACCCCATTCAGACCTGTTTTAGGTATTCCCTCCAAATAATTCATTTCAGTTTGCCAGCATAATTCCTACGATGAAGGAAAGCATACATTTCTGGTTGAGCAGGCATGGCTTGGACCTCTGCCTCCTGTCCATTTTTCCCTGAAGGCAAAAAAAGCATGTTGTAGCCCAATTTGTGCAATATTTTGACTCAGTTAGTCAAGCTACAATAATCTACAGTACAAAGATGAGAGGAAAAGAAAACGAGATGCCATTTTCAGGAGCAAGAATAAGATTTTCAGTTCTGACACAATCTGGAGTGCTACAAGCTGCTCTTTAAGGCCACCTCTAAGAGACAGTGCAGCCTTCCTGTGGGAGACACTTCTCTGACTCAGGGCAACCATCTCTTCCCTGTGTTTGCCTTCAAACCGACTGGCTGCGGGCTGTTTACTGGCTGCATTAAAAGTTACACCACTTTTAATTAGCACCTGCTCAGTGAGGGAGAGAAAGAACTTGTACAACACATGCAGACCCTTGCTGATTCACTCCATGACCACTGTGGCTCGGACAGACCACACAGCCACGGTGCAATTCTGCTTTTTACCTGCGTGTATTGGAGCTTGGTGGTGTCTGCTTCAGGACATTCCTGACTGTGGGAGCTGCTGCTCAGGTGCTTTTCGCAATGTGGGCAATGTTCACATATGCTGACCAGGCTTGCTCTGCTTCCAGTCATGACTAATGCAGCGTAACTTCGTGAGAAACACAGAAACTGCTTGCTTGAGAAATTAACAGCAGAGGATTGTTCTATAAACATCCTGAACATAGCTGTAGGCAAAATCCTATTTTGTAATGCTTTTTTCCCTCTCTTTCTTTCCTCCTTTCCTTCTTTCTTTCCTTTTTTTCTTTCTCTCTCTCTTTTTCCTTCCTTCCTTTTTTCCTTCTATCATTCCTTCTTCTTTCTTTCCTCCTTTCTTTTCCTTTCCTCCCTGCTTTCCTCCTTCATCCCTCCATTCCTTCCACTCCTTCCTTCCACTCCTTCCTTCCTTCCTTCCTTCCTTCCTTCCTTCCTTCCTTCCTTCCTTCCTTCCTTCCTTCCTTCCTTCCTTCCTTCCTTCCTTCCTTCCTTCCTTCCTTCCTTCCTTCCTTCCTTCCTTCCTTCCTTCCTTCCTTCCTTCCTTCCTTCCTTCCTTCCTTCCTTCCTTCCTTCCTTCCTTCCTTCCTTCCTTCCTTCCTTCCTTCCTTCCTTCCTTCCTTCCTTCCTTCCTTCCTTCCTTCCTTCCTTCCTTCCTTCTTCTTATTAAAAGCAGGAGCAGCTGAGGAGAACAGCTGAGGAAGGAGACCACTGAACCACATATCTCTGCAGACAGCCTTCCTCTGTAGCATCTGCTAGTGCTGGACAGTCCTCTAACCTCAAGGGTGGTTGCTGCTGCAGAGATAGGTGAGCAGATCCTGCTGCAAAGCCAGGCTCCTAACAGGAATGGCACTGCCGTTATTTTAATGATTGCACTGAGGCCGTACCTTTTAGATATTGATATTTTGAGAAGGAAAGCAACGGCAGCCACACAGCACTGTAAAATGGAGTGCATTGATGTGATCTTGTCATCCACCGTGTGCTCATTGAACTGAGGTATATCAGGAACTGAGAGCAACATCCACAGATTCTGTGGGTTCACAAAGCAGTGTGTGCATTTACTTTGCTGGTGTTCGTTTAATTCTTCCAGATTGCCCACGTGTGCTGTGATTCTGGTATCTAGTCTAGTGAAATCTACTTCTTACCCAGTAGCAACTCTGGAGGTAGACATGCTTGTTGATTCACAGGTTATGATGATTTATTTGTTACAAACTGTAAAGTGTTTTCTAGACAAGAGCTAAATAGCTTAAAAGTAGGTATTTTGATTTCTTTACCTAGTGGTAATGCTTTTATTTGGCTCTTTATAAGTACAGCCATCTCTCACTTTTCAGTTTGTTTTTAAGATGCATCTGAAAGGAAACAAACAATTCAATCTACTTTCAGTTCTGCGGTGCATCTTTATTTTCATCAGGTAAAACCTGAAAGATATCCAAAAAAACCATAAACTTGTGGATGAAATGGGAAGGAGTGAAAGAAATACACTAAAATGATAACTATATTCTTGTCACTAAACTGAATACCATACATGAATGTCTAATGTTTAAACTGTAGCTACACAATAATGGTATTTTTAGAAGTACCTACAAACTCACTGTCAGAAACTTTCATCTTGATATGCTTTGTGTGGCTTGAAGTGCTGCACTGAGGCCATTCTGCCTGTTCCTGTTGAATGTTAAAGCTCTGAAATGTACATCAGAATCATCAGTTTTGGTAAGTTTGTAGTAATGCAATTATTTGACACCCCTATATATATATACAAACCTATATGTTAGATGTATTGATGTATATACAATTTATGCACACGGTGTTTAATATCTTGTATATATATCATATTATACATATACATCCATTTCTAACTAAAGGATGTAGCCATTGAAGCAAACAGCTCATTGAAACATTTGCAGATAATCTGTGTTTTGTAGATCAGAAACAATGTTGAGTGAAGAGGCTGAAGTCAGCGCTGCAGCTGAGTGCAGTGTCTGTCCTCACCCAGCAGGAATGAGACAGAGCACTTACAGCATGAGGCAGGGAGGTCAGATCAGCTCAGGTAGCTTTGTTCCATCAATGCTGTCCTCCTTCAAAGACAGGGAAGCTCCCTGAGGGAGAAGTGGAAGGTTTTTTCAATGACAGCAACATTAAATATTGTGTCTGGCAGCTTATTTGACCTATTCCTTTGGCCCGACCTATTTCCGTTCCCTGCTTCACTTCCTTCAGACAGACCACTGAGACAGCAGGCATTGCCAAAAAGGAGACATGAATTCAAGATGAAGTGAGTAACCTTTGAACTTCAGGTCTACATCATGAGGCCAAGAGATGCGCAGAGAACTATGGAGCTCAGGGAAGACCTACTCAATCCCATGTGCTCTGTAATGGTAAAATGCTTATTTGATTGTGACTCTTTGTTAGCCTCTTGTCCTTTCTTTCTGGGTAAAAGGGACATCTTTCATGAAATTAACCCATATACTTATAAGATTAACACATACCAGCTACCTCATAATTACCAGTGCTCCCATTGGTTGTCTATCACTCCAAACATATTAAAACAGTGAAGGCTCAAATGAGCCAACCCACAAAGCTGCAGGGGATTTCCGAGAGAGCCTGTTGTCAAGCAGTGTGTTACATTGCATTTACCACTCAACATAGATTGAGGGTTCAATGCTATTTTCACGGTTCTTTCCAAGTTCAAAGTAAATTCTGTATATTCCTTTAAATTGCAAAACGCAGGCAAATAACTTCACATCAAACTCAGTAAAAGTAGGATGCTGCAGCTTCCCCATACCCTTGCCCACATTCCCATCTAAAGGAGTCTAAAGCAGTTTGCTTATCAAAAGCTAATTAAATGTGTATTGACTAATGACCTAAATTAGGTGTTCTGCCTGCTCTAAATGCTGCAGTCTTTTACCTCCATTGTTTTTACCTTGTTTTATATTAAAAGGTGAAGACCTTCAGTGAGGTCAAAGCTAGCTCTGCTGTTATTCATTTGAATACTGTCAGGCGTCCTCCTTCACAGCCACCAGTTCCCACTTTACTGAGCTTTAAGCCCTCATACGTGTGTATTTCACTGTGGAAGCACTATGAGATACTGGAAATGTATCAGAGGTTACGACAGTGTGTGTGAGGCCGACCACCAAAAAGGAAATCAAGGGAGCCAAGCTCTTGGAGGTGGACCCTTCTGTGGTGAGCAAGAGTAGAACAGGAGGCAATGCGTAAAAACTTGAACACAAGAAGTTCTTCGCTAATACAGGAAAGAACTTCTGGACTGCAGAAGTGATGGAAGAGTGGAATGGGCTGCACAGTGTGGTGGATTCTCCAGATACTCAAGACCAGGCTGGGCAGCTGTCTCTGTGACCTGCTGTAGGGAATGCGCTATAGGAGGGGAGCTGGAGTTGATGATCTCTAGAGGTCCCTCCCAGGCCATACAGTTTTGTGATCCAGTGATCTGAGGAACACTTAAAATACACTTTTTACAGAATAGCACCTGGTAAGAGGCAAATCAGAAGAGGTTAGGAAGAGTCTTCAGTACCACTTATTTCTCTGAGGAATGGGTAGGAGAACAATATTTTTCCTGTATTTTATTGTCATGATGTGAAGCCAGTAGAAAGGATCGGTCTGAATGTAATAAAATACTGACTATATTTTCTGAAAGCCATTCATGGCAATTTACTAAACAATTCAGCATTCCGAATAATGTTAAACTTGGTTCTGAATAGCTGAGGCATGTGCTCTTCTCTCATAAACAAAACAACAGCAGCTCAGTAAGGTCATGGAATAATTGCCAGCAATGTCTGTAGATGCCACTTGGACAGGCTCTACTAAACATAAGGAAGAACATTTTCTATACTTTCATCCCAGAATGTCCTGGATATTTCTCTAAAGCAGAAATGATGCATTTGATTTTGGAAAATCTTCCTATTTTGTGTAATCTGAACACTGAATTATAAATATGAAAAGTTGTTAGTTTGAGAATACGGCATTCAGTTTGAGCAGTCCAGGAGTTTCTCTGTGAGAAAGAGTAGAAGAACAATAGATGGAGTCATCCTCTGTGACATTTAAAGCCAGTCTTTCTTGTCACTGTCAAAATCTGGTGTTCAAAAAGAACAAATTTATTCTCAATGGGATTTCCATACACAAAGGTTGCTCTGAAAATAACGCCTCCTATTTTTCTTTTATGTTGGCCCATAATATCAGAGGCAGGTATTGGTGATATGGCAGTAGATGCTGAGCCTTCCCACCAGTATCTCATTGTGCTCTTTGTATCAGTTGTAGTTTCCATGGAAATAAATGGGAGACTTTACTTTCAGAGTGACTGAAGTAAATAACATTTATATAAGGGAACTCATAACATATATGTAAAATGTGTGTAAAGCATCTATCACAGCCTGTTGCTGATTTAACTTCATGGAATAAGAAAACTGATTTTCTCCCTCTTCAGTTTATATGTGATCTTTGGTTTTGTCCTAAAATCTGTCTGACATCTAAGAGAGCAAACTTATACCAGTTCCAATACAATTATTGTTATGCGTGTACCATGTCTCTTCAGAGACTTAGGGTTTCACCAAAGACTGTGGAGTAATGAACTCAGTTTTTGACTGAGTTTATTAGTGTAGCACAGTTGGAGCTCAGTTCTGCTGGGCAGAGATCCAGTGAGCTCAGCTAGGCATGTAAATTCTGATATGGGACTCTAAATGAGAGACCTGAATGCAAAAAAAAAGTGCAGAATATCAGTGCAGGGCCTTTCCAGAGCTTTGTTCCATGGGAAGCAAAGTTGCCTGGTACTAAACGATTTTTGAATTATAGGATGAGATGAAATTATGCATGGTATAATATACTGTTTAATGACAGAGGTCAGCTGGGAAGGAACTAGTTAATATAGAATGATATTTTAAATCTGGTTCTTTAGCACTGTGCTGCATCTGGATGGTCAGAACAGAGCAAGCCGTGCTGTGTCTATTTGCACTATTCTAAGGTTCTGTTTATGGATGTTATATTTCAGTATTTTATTCTCAGCACATACATTTAATTATTTGGACTGCATGCACACATACATTTGGCTGGCCATACGTAAGTGTATTTTCTGGATCAGTTCCTTTGAGAAAAGCATAGAAGCTGTTAATAAGAATGAGAGTGAGTATAACATATATATATTTTCATTCTGATGGGGGAGATTTCCCAGTTGCATATGACAGCAGGTATGTTAATTTCAGAGGTATGACCTTGCTGGGGAAGGAGGACTCCATTCATAAAGCAGCACGTGCTATTGCTATGTCTTTCCTTTTTAGAGTGTTCTGTAGAGTCTCCAAGGAAGCAGATATTTGGAAAACTCTTTAAAGTGTGGGGGGCATCACCTTAATAAATTGTGCCTCTGTTTCACAAGTTGGGAAGAAAAGAGCAGGGCCTTAACACATTGTGGGGGTGCATTCAGGCAGCACCTGCAGTCAGTGTCCATAAGTGAGCTGCCAGGCTTAGAGGAGACGCAGTTATCCATGTGAATTAATGTGCAATTCAGTTTGCTTCAAACTAAGCCTGTCAGTTTAGTGTAAGTGGAGTTTTGGGAAGGCAGGTGGGTGTATTTACACTGCAGAAACACCTGAGTGCATCTCTGTGGCTGCACGTAGAATGCCTGCACACTACCTGAGCATTCCTGAGCACTTTCTGAAAATGGCTTCTGTTCTGCAGAGGCAAAATCTGTCAAGAAGAGTTTAAATCGTTATGAAACCCACCAGATTTAAATTTTATGGGAAAATCAGTCAAAGTTTCAAGAACTTTCCTGTGGTCTTCAGCATCAGTCTAAAAGACAGACAGTAGCATTTTGCAGTCTCTTATAACAGGCATCTACTAATCTCATGGTGCCCACCCCACTGTGTGAGAAAGTAATTCAGCTTTTCACTACCAATGCAGCTTCCACAAGTAAATGACAAAATAAACATGCAGAGGCCTTGTATTGCTGAACAAAGGGTTTACATCTACAGGACTGCAACCACTCCCCAGTTTGGACATAGAAGTAATTATCAGAGTGACACAGAGGCATTATTTGCTCTTCCATTGTTTTTGTTTCATATTTAAAGCATGGTAGAGGTGTAAGGAGAGCAGAGCTACTTGCTGTGCCTGGGTGCCCCAGAACCTCTGGTACGTGGGTAAAGTGTACCCGGTTTCTTAATCAGTAGTCCTTATGAAATCTGAAATCTGTTTCAGTTGATTAGGATATTCCTTTGTTCTGAAATATTCTTTTTGGACACCTTTCTCTTCCTATTCCTTGCTTTCATTGTATGGCTTTTCATCTTCCGCTCTAGCATGGAATAAATAAGAAAGTGTAATTACTGAGGAATCCTTTTAAAAAGTTACATGCTGGATGAAGGTCGGGCACACGAGTATCAGCCAGTCTGATTCTGTGGCCATTGCAAATAGTTGCCCGGGTGCGGCAGAGAAGTAGGTGATAGCCAATAATACGACTAAGAAACTGATTCAACAACAGTCAAGATGTATCTCAAATATGAGTAGGTTGTATATCTTTAGATGGGCATTTTTTGTAAACTAGAGAACATTTTATTTTACCATCGTTTCATAGTAGTTATAAGAACCATGTAGCAGGACTTGAGTAATCACTTGAAGAAGTCATTGGAATATACTATAGGCAAATACAAAATAACTGCAGTGAACAGTTAACTTTCATTTAAAAATTGCTTTTGTGTATAAAACTTGGAAGGTGAGCCACAGCATGACTTGTGCCATGACATTTCTATGTCATACCCGTAGGAACTGAGAGAGCTTTGCTTAAGATGTTTGCAGTTCATTCTAGTTGAAGTAAATCCATGTAGACCCTCCAGAAAACACTGGAGCCTGGCTGCATTCTGTGTTATTTATCACCACTGACCTGTTAAAGCTTAATTAATTTAAAAACCTGTAAAAGTGACAGATTTTTTCTTAGATAAGCAGAACTGAAGTAGCAAGGTTTGGTTTTCAGGTAAGTACTTCAGTTTTTATTTGTCATTCTTACTTCAGTAGATGTTCAAGGGCAATTATGCAGCCAATATTAATATACAGCCACGTACTATATATTATCCTGGCAATTTCTTGTGGTTTCACTTTTAAAGCCTGGAAGTAGCCTGATATTTCTGCCTTACCTCAATTTCTGGCCTCTTTTACCAATCACTAGCTCTGATTCTAGTTGTTCATGTTTTTTAATTCTTTATCCATGAACACTATGATCTTGTTTTGTCTGGATCTGGCAAACACCCAGGCATATCTCATTCAGCCTGGAACTAAATGATCTCTAAAGTCCCCTTCTTCCCAAACAATCCTATGATTCTAGTTCATTTCTAGCTTGCAGCTTACTAAAAAGCGAAGTGTAATAATAAAATATGATTTTAGTAGCTTTGGAAATGCAGTTCTGAACAGTGCTACCCTGGGTTCATTCCCTGAGTTTTTCAGTCATTTCTCCAGTCTGAAGACAGCTGGTGACAGAGGCTGAAAGTAAGTGATAAAATTAATGGATTATCTGAGTGATTCCCATTAAGAGAGATCCTGAAAGAAACCACTGAATGCATTCCTGAGGTTTCTCCTGCTCTACCTTTTCTATGATCCTCCTGCTGTCTGCCTACAAGCCTCTGTGAGCAGATGGACAAAGGCCAGAAACAATTTCCTCTAAAACCATGGAGAAAAAGCCTTCAAGCTTTCTCCTGATGCAATCCTTAGCGCAGATAAAGAAGTTTGAACAAGTTTTGAAGTGTAAGATAAAGGAGTGAAATGGAGCAGCCTGGACTTGAACAGAACTCCCACATTTAGCAGCAGATACACTACATACAATCACAAAATGATCTGGATTGAAAAGAACCCTCAAAATAATCTATTTCCAACCCCCTGCTATAGGCAGGGGCACCTCCCTCTAGACCATGTTGCTGTAAGGAGCTGGCTTCTTCAGTGCTCTCCTTGGGTATGGCACATGAGTGTCAGTCTGGTCTGTCTTAATACTGATGTGAGCCCTCTTTAAGGAACCTTTATGCTTTGGAATAAGAGGGCTTAAGTGATACAACAGATGAGAAAAAACAATCCAGTACGCATAGAATGCACCCCAACTTATTTTGTAATATATCCCACATAGGCAAGATCTCACCTCTATTTCCAGACAGTGCATACAGACAAGCCCATTGGGGTGGCTTTTGGTGATGGCAGTGCACATGGTTTGTGTTCTTAGAGGTGTGGATTTGTTTCTCATCTTTAAAAACTGCAGGCTTCTTTACAACTTGGCAATTGGTTGGAAGACTGGATTCTCTTTTTCACCTTGTTAAGGGCACTGATCTTTGTAATAAATAATGCATATAATGTGATACATGTGTGCATGTATTCTCAGTTTTGGATTGGATAAGAGTTACAGAACACACTTTCTTATTTAGAAACATCATACAGTTCCTGCCTTATTCTGACTTGCTGCTATTTTTTCCCTTATAACTTAGGTTTGGTTGCTCTTTTAGTACAGAATATAATTCCAGGTTGTTTTAATTTTGTTGAAAGATAATTATCTTTTCATTTACAGTAGCCATGAGAAAAGGCTTGTTTAGACATGATTGCTCTAACATATCAGGTTTGTGCACAAAATCTTCCAGAAAACAATTATCTGCACATCCGTGTGTGTATTTGCCCCTCATAGGAGCAAACACTGCATACACAACAGTTTGGTATCAGAAGGACTTCTGGTCTGAGGTTTTCTGATTCCATGCTGCTTTCTTGAGAATAAAACTGATCAGAAACACAAGCTTAAGTTAATGTCTCACACCATAGGAAATATTATTAAGGATGTTATCCGTAGTGTCTGAAAGATTTCTTCATTGCAGAAGTAGAGAAGTCCTGCATACCTTTTCTCATGTGGCCATGTATTAATGGGCTCTGTAGAACTAGCAATAAAGAATATTCTCATACAAATCACAGTATTTAGCTTGTTGTATTTTAAGTGTGTTGCAGATACCACTTTTGAGGGCTTCCAATTATACTCAGAGAATGTGGATGGTTTTATTTCCACCCATGCAACATGAACACATTCTCTTACTAATATGAACTTCTAATAAGTTTTTATTACACTAAAATTTGAAGCAGCAAATTCCTCCATGTGACATCTAACAAAGTATTTGAGAAGTGATCTTCAGATTGCCCTAAAGAATTAGGTATTCAAAGCTGTCTGGGCACATTCTTTCAGTGAAAATGTTGAAGTTTATTCAGCATGCTTTATAAGTAAGGGTAGTATATCTGCATCAGCTACATTGCTTTGAAAACCACATTAAATTTGAGGGATTGGTTGGTATCAGACTGCTTTTATTTAGTCTTTAGTTTGAGTTAGACATGGTTTATTACAGTTTACTACAATATTTTCCAACATGTATCCCAGTGCAGAAAAGGATTGTAAAGTAACAGCAACAGTCTGTTGCAAAAATTCCCTTTATGTGTGAACAGTAATCCATAATAACACGAGAGTGGTCCACGATAACATTCACAGAGCCATTTGTTATGATAACTAGGAGTATTTGCATACAAACAAACTTTCTTAAGGCTTCTGGTGATGTGTTTTGCTTTGGCCGGCAAACAAAGGGTTGGTCAAACCATCATTAATAGTAGTAATTTTGTAATTTAATTTAACAGACTCATCTTCTAGATTTCTACCCAGCACTGCTGAGGATCTGGATGATAAGAATGAGGAAATTTCTGTTAGAAAGTAAATAAGTGAACTTTGAGATCTCCAAGAAATCCTGGTAGCTGAACAGGGTATCAGAGAGGAAAAAAAGGAGGATGAAGAGGATATCTTCAGAGGGAAAAAAAAAGAAAAAATAGCAGGGAACAAAGGCTGCCAGGGCTTTTCAGTCCTACAGAGGAGAAACACTGCATTGAGCATAGAGACACAGCTGGCCAAAAATGTCAGATTTTCCTTTATGTTCTGCAACAAACATTTAGACAGCCCTGATTCTGAAGGGAGACTTCTTGTCTGAGGAAAAGTCGAAGGGCTTTCTCAAAATCTGTCCCCTAAATAGACCTTGTACTCTCAGTATATAATAGAGAGAAGCCACCATACATTGCCCCCTTCTCTCAGTCTGAAATGCCATTATTGAAAAGGCTTGATTTTATGAACCCCTGACTGAAAGCAAACTAAAAAACAAACCAAACCATACACATCATGATACTAGATTTCCAGCATTTGTCACTTGCCTAGCTCTACCAAAATAGTATTGTTTCATTCCAAAGCATTAAGGGAAGAAAAATAATATATTAGCATATAAATATGCTCCAGAAAGTGACTTGAGTGATCGGGAATTTTAAAAAAAAAACAACCCACTACTCTTGTGAAACTGTTCAGTTAAATAGCTGTAGATCTGTGGAGACCAAGAATCTACTGTCAGGTCTGTTTTTTGTATAAGTTGGTCAACATACATCCTTCCCTTCCCATTTTATTTCATTTTTTAACATTTTATTAATTTCCCTTTAGTCAGTCCCCTTCTTAAGTCCTTCTGCCCTAGAAAGGCAATTATCTTTACAAAACAGCTTCTTCTCCTTTCACCCTACAGCAGAAGAAAAGCACTTGAGAGGCACGGTGTCCCCGAGGTAGGTTTTTCTTACTCTTAATAGTCTAAGATTCTGCCTTTGGAGGACATTGGGAAAGTACCACGTTCTTGGTGGGGCTGTAGCAGAGGAGGGGCTTTTCTCGCAGTTTCAGCTGCAGAATGATTGATGCACAAGCTGGACTAACCACTGTTACATCGAGCTACACTCAGACTGTCCACCTGGGCTGCTAAAAAGAAAAACGTGTCCTAAAAAAACCTTCTGCTGATAGATGCAGGCTGTGTTAGCCTGTCTGTTTACTTTAAAATCTGAATGCTGAATTCACCACATACTGCTCAGTTCCAGTTTTGTCTGCTTTGAAGCAGCTACTCGCTGTGACTTTCTATTGCAGACACCTGCTCTGATTTCTGCATCCTCAGTGAAATTGATTGCAACTGATTCATCCGACTGCCACCTACCTCCATTTGCCCACTCAGTAAGACTGCATTTATTGATGTTCACGTATGTCATCTACAGGCATAAATAGTAATGAAATGTCCCTGTCCCAGCTGACTTTGTATTTACGTGCTGTGATGATATACATTTCTCTCCCTACTATCCCCGTAGACGGGTTACATAAAGCTAAAGCATTGAATGAGACAATGTTTCAACAGCTGCCTGCAGTGTTTTTATAAATATCGTTTGCCAATCTGACAAACCAGGGTATAAATCAGACCCAGTGAAAACACCACGCTGCAGAGAAAGAATTTTTGCTCTTTTACCTACTGAAGTTTCTGAGCAGCTTTGCAACTTTTAACGACCTTTTTGATCTGTTGTGATATTTGTTAAAAAATAATAATAATAAAATAAAAAAAGCTTTTTAAAACACGTGTATTACTGTGTCAATTCTTCTATGTGTGGTAAAGGGGCTCCGAATTTAAAAGTAAGAAATTATACAAATGCAACACATCAAGAGCTGTACAGTTTTAATTTTCATTATTCTTTTGCTCCAGAAAATGAATGAAGCACAGACTGAAAACTTTCGAGCTGCACATGTTGCTCACTGCAGAAAGAACAGTGGCATCGTGGTTTGTCACTCTTCAGGCACTGCAGGTTAATACCTCTTGGGCACCTGATTTTCATCTGTTTTGAAGTTTTCTTTACAAATATGGTGTTCCCCTCCTTTTATTGAGCAAGCACAAAATCCAGCTCTGGAAGGATTTTTGCAAATGCTAAGTTTGTGAGTGTGAATATTCCCCTGGAAGAGGAACAGTTTTCATGCTTCATAAAAAAAGGATGTGATCCTTCCTAGTAAAAGGATTTAAAAGCTTCACAGTGAGTTTAAATACAACAACTGGCCATATTTCAAAGGCAAATGCTAGAGTAAGTTCTAAAACCAACAGTGAAACCGTAAAAGCTCTTTCCTGGTACATATATAAAGAGAAAAGAAGGCCAAAGGAGCTGGGGGTGAATAAGTAACGAAGTACACGTCAGGCGTTTATTTGTATGACTGAGTCATTTCTATTGAACAGCTGAATGCTGTTGGATTTATCCTGGGTGACCAGCAGTGGTAAACAGTGTTTTTAAAGGACCTATCTTAATTTCTAGCCAGAAACACCTTTTTACCTAAAACAGGGAATATCCCTGTAGATATCTCTCTTACATGTGAGAAGCTGAGTGTTACAAGAGAGATTACAGGCTAACCATGTAGGTGGACTCTGTAACAAAAGCAAATGCCCTAGCTAAAAAGGAAATATTTCAAGCCTATGTTTTAAACTAAACAGTGTGTGTGAAATGATGGGAGAAATAGTGAGTTTCAACCATTCTGAATGTGTTTACAAATCTGATTTTTTATTTTTATTTTTATTTTTATTTTTATTTTATTTTATTTTATTTTATTTTATTTTATTTTATTTTCTGGATGTCATCTTGGCCTCTGGGTGTAAACCCCACTTAAGGAAGGTAGCATACAGATAGAAGAGCTGACATCCTGTGGTTGGACAGGGTGGTGACAGTGCTGGTTGAAGGGCAGTTATCATCTCCTTTTAAAAGAATCTTCAGGACCAAGAGCACCTGTTCAAGTGATAACAATTTTCACTTCAACCTCTTCCCTCTCCTCTCCTCTCCTCTCCTCTCCTCTCCTCTCCTCTCCTCTCCTCTCCTCTCCTCTCCTCTCCTCTCCTCTCCTCTCCTCTCCTCTCCTCTCCTCTCCTCTCCTCTCCTCTCCTCTCCTCTCCTCTCCTCTCCTCTCCTCTCCTCTCCTCTCCTCTCCTCTCCTCTCCTCTCCTCTCCTCTCCTCTCCTCTCCTCTCCTCTATCTTCTCTCCTCTTCTCTCCTTTAATATCTTCTCTTTAGCTGAGTTCCATAAAGTTTATAAGCAAGCAAGGAGTTTATAAAACCAGTAGCCTAGGATACAAGAGAAGAAAATGTGTATAGATTGCCTGTAGGATTGTTTAAGAAAAATCCCACCATAAAAGGATTGGAAGGCTGGAGAAAAGAATGAATGATCACAACTAACTCATAAGATATGTGTATTACCACATAATTTAAGATTTGAAAGTGATACCATGATGCATATTAATTTTTTTCTAAAGTAACAACCAGTTTGTCCTAACACAAACATGATCACTGAATGTTCACTAGCACAACCAAGAACCATCACCACATCATACAAAAAAGAAAACTGTAATGCCCACATACAAATACACATTCTAATATCAGAATGTTAAAGCTGCACAGAATGCCCCTTAATGCTCCAGCTGAAATATGAATTCATATAAAATCACTGAAATGCTGCCCTTACCTTCATATGCTGAGCATGAGTGTCTTTCAAGGTGACCACATTATTAGTGTTGGTAGTTCCTGGAAGATTCAACACAGATATTCCTCTGTCTCACTGACTTTCAAGATCAAGTTCTGGCTGACCAGAAAGAGACAAGTTGCAGGTAGATCTATTCAGGGCTGTTTGAAATGGAGTAGAATGAATCCTGCTTTCCAAAGGGAGAACTTTTTAGCTACTGTCTTTTGAGACACGTAATTTTTAGTCAACAAATTGTCCTTTCACTGTTGATTGATTTACTGTGATCTTTCTCCCTAATCCTTTCTGTGTTTCTTGTAATTAACTGACGAGGGAGATTAAGGTGAATGTTCACGGACAAAGGGAAAACCCAACCTTAAGGGGATCTGTTTCCACCCTTTTCTGTTAACCTTTATTTTTTTTTTCTTCCATTTCTTATTTTTTAGGTAGTTACTGTGTAGGAAGAAAATAATGCAAATATCAGCTAAAATGACTCATATCCTGGGTTTGCCATACACACGTCACCGCTGTGTTTTTTTACACCTACATCTGAATGCAGTCCTCTCAAGAATGACAGGTTCTGAACCAATTCTCTACAGAAGCAGAAGTGTTTCATGTCAACATGCACATGCTGAATGATCTCACTATAGAGGATTGGTTCCATAACCTTCCCTTATACTACAGCCAAGTTAGGGTCATAGAATGTTTTGGGTTGGAAGGAATCTTTAAGATCATTTAGTTCGGACTCCCTGCTATAGGCAGAAACACCTCCCTCTAGACCAGGTTGCTCACAGCCCTATCCAGCCTGGCCTTGAGTGCCTCCAGGGAGAGGGTATCTGCAGCCTTGCTGGGCAACCTGTGCCAGTGTCTGTCTCGCAGCTTTGACAGTAAAATTTCTTCCAAATATCTAGTCTAAATCTACTTTCTTCCAGTTTAAGACCATTTCCCCTCATCCTGTCACTAAATGCCCTTATAAAAAGTCCCTCCCCGGCTTTCCTGTAGACCCCCTTCAGGTACTGAAAGGTCGCTATTATGTCCTGTCTCGGGGCATAGGAGTGAAGGGAAAAAAACAAGGAAGGCGTTTGCCGTGCCGGCCCCGAGCCGCGACCTCCGGGAGAGGGGGAAGGATGGAGAGCGAGCAGACAGTTTTAACAAAGAGAAAACACAGCAGCGGCGATCTGAGGAGGAACTGACTACATGTAACCAGATCAAGCACAACGAGGGAGACGAGAGTAACCAAAGTAGGAGTCGAACCATGACAGTGCAAGGGCAGCACGCACTTTGCTCCGCAGAGAGCTGAGACGGCCCGAGGCAGAGAGCGGCTGGGGTCCGGCCCGGGATGAAGGCTCATTGTCTTCCTAGCTGTAAACTTTCGACCCTGCAGGAGGGGCACCCCCCAGACTGGTTCCACCTTGCCCTGTGGACATCTAATCACCTCACTGTTCTCGGGCTGTTCCACCCTTATCTTCATGGCCTTCATCCCCTTGTTATTCCAGACTCGTCTGCACTCCCCGTTCTTCTAACCACTTTTACATAACCACTTTTAACCACTTTTACTTTACATAAACTATCTTTTCAATCCCTCTGTCCCAGTTTCTGTGACAGTTTCTGTCTTTCCCCTGCTGTGGGGCACTTCTCTCACCCTTCAGTTCCCCCCTTTTCTTTAATTTAGCAGGACTTCTACCTGCTGGATCGTATTATTCTTTCTTGACGTGTCCTGCCCTCCACCTTTTGTCTTAACTCATGCCTCTCCCATACCTCGTATTCCCTTCTGGTATCCTGGCACAGACACAAAGGGCATCAACACAAGTAAAACACACCAAGAGCAGCAGGGTGATGTAGGCTAAAAGCTGCTTTAGCCATCCCAAATTTGGCAGCTAGCAAGTTTATCCCATAGTCCAGAGAAAGCCATTCCCCAGTCGGTGTTATCCCTGCCTACTCCATGTTGCAATGCAACTTTGGATAAACAGGATACTTCCTCTTAGATTGCCCATAGGGCATCTTCTGCAGCATTCTCAATTGTTTCTAAGGTTGCAGTAATTTTCACTATAGCCCTTTCCAGCTGTACTACTTTTACATCCAGGATAAGGGCTCTCATGAAGCTATGGCAACCTGTATTATACCTTACCAGTGGGTTATTTACCCTTTTAAGTCCCCTTGGATTTTGATACTGGCTCCACACAGTTCTCACTATGCCTGGTGGGAGTTTGAGCTCTCCCATCTCCCCACAGCCACCAAATACCTTTACCAAACAATACTTGCTCGTTATATTACTTCCATTTTGATGCTCATGCCCACTATTAAGAGTATTATTTCTTCCCTTAATAGCGGCCACTGTGAAATATGGCACCTGCCTCTAAGTAAATGGACTTCCTTTGGCAGCTTTTATATTTGTACTGAGCAAATGCATTTAGTGACAGGATCCCAGACCACATTACTTCTGTCCCTGCCTTTGGTAATCGTGTACAGACCCAGCAGTTAGAGAAATATAAAGCTGTAGAAAAGCTACTAAGTACATTGTAAAGCAAATTAGTAACTGATTCATCCTTTCTTTGTACTTGGGTTCAGAGATTTTAAGTTTACAGTCTGGAATTGAAACCTTCTCTGTACTGACACCTGATCTATCATCTTATTTTCTGTTTCCTGTGCAGTGTTACATTTCTGATGTCCTTTGCAACAGATAATAGCCATTGCTAGATTTACATCATGCTGTTTTCCTTGTGTGTGAGCAATCCTTGCTCTTTTCAGATGGTGCCCCAAGCACATATTTAGCATCTGTCCATATAATTAAGGCTCTTGTCAAGGCAGTTATTTCAGTCTCCTGAGGGGAAATTCCCACAGCTGGTGGTTGTGCTTCGATTACCTGGTCAGTGGCAGTTACTGCATGTCCTGCCTTACAGCCCCCTTGTCTCACAAACTTGCAGCTATTGGTTACCCAGGTGTATTCTGCATCTTCTAAGGTTTTGTCCTTCAGGTCAGACCGACCGGCTGGAATGTGCAGGTTCAGATGTTTCAAAGCAGTCGTGTAATCCTGGTTCTCTGGGAGTTCCGCTAAGGAAAGATACTGGGTTGACAATATTAGTTACAATTATTTCTACATCACCCTGCTCTACTAGGATGGCTTGGTATTTCAGGAATCTTTGGGATGAGAACCAATGTCTCCCTTTTGCCTCCAATACAGTAAACACTGTATTAGATATTAAAACTGGTATCCTTTGGTCCAGTGTAGATTTATGGGATTCTTGAATGATGAATATCAATGCAGCCACCACCATCAGGCACCCTGGCCACCCCTTACTCACTTCAAGCTGTTTGAAGTTTGCCATCCGTCCATAGCTGTGTATCCACAGTCGGCACCCTCCTGTCATTCCTGGGAACATATAGAGTTCCTTGGCAGTCTGTGGCTCAGGGGTTTGGCAGATGGCTTCTTTCCTGGCAGTCCTTAAGGTTCAAAGTCCAGCTGTAATCTCATATCCCAAATACGTCACTTGCTGCTGAGTTATTTGTGCTTTCTGTAAACCAAGAAACTCAGCAAACTCTCAGTCTATTGTACACAGCCCTTTTGTTGCTGTGGCATCCATGTGCTGCAATAAAGTTCCACTCTAGGATGGAGGATCCCAGGTCTCAGGTTCACGAGTTGACCAGTTCTCAAAAATCATTAAGCTGTTCTCATAACCCTGGGCAACACTGTCCAGGTTAACTGAGTCTCTTCTCCCTCTCTTAGGGCTTTCCTATTCAAAGGCAAATAACCTTAGGCTTCCTTTGGCCAAACCAGGCAGAAAAGACATCCTTCAAATCCAGAGGTAAACTCCACCTATCCATTTCTTAACTTGGTTAATAAAGTGCATGGATTTACCACTACTGAGTGTATCCATTCAACGATTCTATTACTTTCCCTCAAATCTTGTACCAAAGTAAAGCACTTGCTATCCAAAAATTCGGTAAAATTGGCAAAATTGGAGTTTTGTACTTGGGTTCCCACTCAATTAGTAATTCAAACTCCAAAAAACTATCTATTATTTCTTCTATCCTTCTACAGTCACATATCCTCAAAGGGCACTGTTTTACCCTGACTGGGTGAGCACGGGTGAGCACTTGCTTTTAACTTCTATTTAGGGCTTGATTTTTGACCCTGATGCCCACATCCCTAAGTGTGTCTTATTTGAGATTGCTGTAACTCCTGGGGGTACAATGTTGTTTTTCCCAGCTTGTGTTAAAGCCAGACTTACAATTTTAAACAGTCAATATTGTTTGACCCTTAGCTCCAGTTTTATTAAATTTCTTGACAGAGTAACCTGGAACGTACAAGAATTTCTGTATTCCTACTCTTATATTTAATTAATCCAAATAAAAATTAAAAATAAATAAATAAATAAATAAATAAATAAATAAATAAATAAATAAAACCACCATAAATGTTTTCATGCTGGGCAGTAGCTTCTACTACTGTTACAAAACCATCTACGGGTAGTAGGAAGCACTCGTATCCACCAGAAAATGAACTTCTTTATCCTGCTTCCCTAGCTGCAATTTCATCAGTCCCTCCCATGAGTCATCTTGAAGAAAGTGATTACAATGCAACAGTTTTGACTCAGGGACATTTGTGCCAAAATTATTAATCAGATAAAATCCTCCTATGAATAAGGATTGCAGTATCAAGCATCAAGTGTATGTAACTGTGTCTTCTGACAACCGAAAAGAGTATTCAGGTTTTAACAGTGGGTGGGTGTGTTGTCACATCTGACGGCAGCAGAGTCCTGGAATTTGCATTAATTGTCAAATATGCAATGACTGTACTGTTTTAACGGTTGGCATGAGGAAGATCTAGTTGAGAACAAGTGAGTCATAGAAAAAAATGGGTTTTACACGTGGTAATTAACTTCTCTTTGTCCTTGTGTATGACTTATACTGGCGCTTAACCAGTGTGATAAAAGAGATCAGGTTATCTGCTGAGAAAAACCCTCTTTTTATTTTCTTCTTTAGCTCCTACAAATCACAGATTCTGTATTTCCCTAAAATGCAAAACCTGGGAATTTAGTAATTGTGTTAGTTTCAAAACTCTGTTGAAGTATAAAGCAAAAGCTGATTGGCATTATAGATAAATGATTGCATGTCTTCAGTGACACGTATACTGTTTTGTGAATCCTAATATGTAAGTCTGTAATTATCTTGAATTGCCCTCCTGTGAGCAGTTTAATTGGCTTCCATGAAAGGTCTGTAAGCATGTGGAATACTTAAGAAACTCACAGAAATGAAATAGTAAATTAAAGTTTGCACAATCAAGGACTAAAATTAGAGTTCGTTGTACTTACAGCTTGTTTTCTGTGCTTACGATTTATTTCAGTTTTATGTGTGGTATAAATGGGGTACTGAAACTCAAACCTTTGAGAGGTACAAAAGATATGATGCGTAAGTTTCGTAGCATGGTTTCTTTTTCTGATTGCCTTTATCTCAGTTACAGTTTTGTGTGTACATATGTGCTTTATTAATTAATATCTTTGGCATCATTTTTCTAACCAGAATTTCTCACCTGACTATATTTAAAAGAACAGAGACACTTTGCTGGGAAAGAGAGGCAGAAAAGACATTTCTATCATATGATTATGTACGTTTTCATTTATAACTTTAATACTAACGTGTATTTTTACACCAGTGACATGCAAACAGCGTTCATTGTTGGCAAGTGGAAATTAAAACATATTGAGATTAAAACGATGAAAACTCAGGTGGCTGATACACTTTTGCTGTCAAAGTTGAAACCCATAAGATAAATAGCATAAGTCAAGATGAACAGCATTTAAGTCATGAGCAGAACGGGCACTGTCTTGCTTTGATGTTGTTTCTCCTTGCTGACTCAAAGATGTATTTGGTAAACTGCTGCTGTGTAAGCTGCCAAAGAATGGGGAGAGTCAGACTTTCAGGTAGCAACATCTTTTTGGACAACAGAATCCAGCACTTTCTTTCAAGTTTGTGGCTGTATGGAGCACTCCTTATCAATGTGTTACTGCTCTTGTGGAAGGCCCATGTGGAAGTACAAATATTGTACAAACGAGCCCTGCTCAGGCTGGTGTTTTACTCACAGTTAGTGAGTAAAACAGTGGAGCTTAATATTTGTTTTTCCTGAACATTTGTGCTAAGAAAACAAAAGAGTTCAGAAGTTGATGTGCAGTTGAGAGATTTCTTAAATTCAAATGACTTTATTTTCACTGAACCCTATACTAGTTCTCTTTCTTCAGCAGAACCACTCTTTTGTGTAAAGCCAATCCTTTATGACTCAAGAGGAAGTTTTCCAGTGCGCTTTCACTGCATGTTACTGCCAAGCAATAGGACCAGCAGAATTGCTTATTGTAGCAGATACATGTTCCCAAATACTACCTAATCTCTTCAGGAAATCCTATCTAATCCATTCCTGTTTTTTAAGGCAGCAATGGGAATGCCTAAAATAAATCGTAACAAAGAAGTTCAGGAGTATTTTTCCACTTTTCCTGAATATATTTTACATGTAGATCTGCTGGAAACTCTTTGAGTTCTGTGTGTTGTCTTCGAGGTCCTAACTGAAGCTTTGAATTAGGAGCTGAGACCCTTCTTGTAGTCAACAGTGAGAAATCCAAGCCTCCAGAAGATGGCTTAGACTTCCAGGCTACAAAATCTGATTTCTCAGTCCTTCCAGCAGTAGCTATACATTCCCACTCTGCCACCCACAGATCTTTGAATTTTTCTCCTCCAGTCCCTGCAGATTCTTTTTCCTGGTTTCCTTCCCACACTGGAGTCCTTGATCTTCCCCTCCCTTCCCCCTAGGAGAAAATCTGACACTTCTGACTCACTGCTGCACCGAACCCCCTCACACTACTAAGTATTTATTTGTCTGACAGGTCCAAGGTTGTTTCCTCACTCCACTTCCTTGATCCATAAGTGCAACCAGCCTATTCTCTCTATTAAGCCTGGTGTTCAGAGATCTTGCAGTGTCTCTTTGAAGACTACCCATCATGAAAAGTCATAATTAACATAAATGATAAAACATACTACTATGTGTCATTTCACCCTGACTACATATCTCAGTTTACAGGTTTCTCTGGCAAGCCCAAGCAAGCATCTAAGTAAGCTACATATTTAATATAGTATATGGTATTCCTTGCCTTGTTTTAATTTATTTGACAACCAGTTTTCAGGTTTGTTTATGTGAATCTTTCAGTTGTGCCAAGTCCTCTTCAAAACTCACTACACTTCAGTGAAGTATTCTTGAGTAGGTCTGTGCATGTATAAATATATGCACAAAAATATTATATATACACATGCATATACATTTATCCTTCCAACATGTTAATATCTTTAGTATTTCCTTGTCTAACCTAACCATGCAGTTATTCATACCACTGACAGGGCAAACAGAGCAGCAGACAAAAATGTGCCCTTTCAGAGTAATTCCTGATATTTGTCAGTTTGGGCTAATGTTATGTAATGAGGAACTGCAAATATTAACATGTTTGGTGAGAAATGTGCGAAAGTCTCTGAAGGCAGCTGTGGTCATTGAGTTGCAGGCTCCCGTGCATTAAGCTATCAGCAAAAGATATTCTTTCACAAGCAGGAATACAACTTTAAGGAACTCTATTTTTTTTTTCACTTTACTTTTTCCCTCTGATCTCTTCCTCAGTTACTTGGACAAAACCTTTAGCACTAGAGATCTTCTCTTTTACAAGGCACATCTCAGTTCATGCTTGAGATGGAGCCTGGGGTTTGGGGAATTTTCACTCTCTGTTTTATGAAGAGTGAATGTGTTTTGCTTGCAGTCACAAAGGGCAGCTTTTGTCCACCCTGCAGCTGGTCTCTGGTTCAGAATGTTTATGTGCTGTGTTTTGGTGCTGCTGGATATGTTATCAAGTAAACATCGCTGGTTACTTAACTGTAAATTAAGTAGCCACAAGCCAGTGAATTTAACACCCACTGCCCAGAAACAAGCAATTACTGGGAGCCTGTAGATGTCCCAGAAAGGGAGCTTTCACTGGCCCTGCCCTGACACAAAAGGCCAGGAGAGAATGTTTAAAGATTGACTCCAGGGGGATTTCCTTACACTGAAGGCATTATTTGGTGGGCAGCTGAGGTAGGTTTTGAACTGTACAAAATCACTGAAACTGATGCAAAGCAGGTGGAACAGACCCAAGCTCAGCCTGCAGGCTTTAATTGCAAGATGATTCAGATAATGAGTCTGAAAGTGAAGCGTTTCTGCCCTCACTACATCCCTTGAGAAAAAAAATTATGCTTCATATTCTTATTTATTTCCTGAGCCCTATAAGCCAACACTGGGCCGTTTCAAACTTCACTTAATCACATTTACATTTTTATTTCCTTTATTATTAGTATTATTATTTGCTGGTTTGTTTGTTTATTTTGCTGGGCAGGCACCTAAGGAGCATTGGCTGTGAGTTGATAAGGGCACGTACAGGCAGAATTAAGCTACTTGGGGACTGAATTCTCCTTTACAATTTCCTCAGTCTGATAGTGTCACTTGCAAAGGTTGTATATGTCTTTGTCCTTTATAAGCTTGTCTGTCCCCATAATCAGTTCATCAGGAGAACAGCTGGCAATAAAAAAACTGGAAAAAAAACCTCCCAAAAATTGCATGTATCGATTTATTTTGCTAATGGACACTGAAAGCCAGGAGTGATTTGGGTCAGTTGAGATGTTATGATAGCACTGAAACTCTTCCGGCAGGCTTAAACACTGGAGAAATTAAAAAATCATAGGAAAAAAAGTAAAAATAAAAAGATTAGTTTTTATTACAAACAAAGGGATGGGTTGTTTTTGTTTGTTTGTTTGTTTTGTTTTAATTTAAATAGAAGATTTTTAGTTACAAATCTATGTACTAAATGTTTTGGAAAGCTGGGTGATAGTGTGAATAGACAGCCCAGATCCTCAAAACTTTTCATGTCTAATACTTATTTCCAATGAATTGATGCAAAAAGCAGAATCTTGAAAATTCCCAGTTTGGCCCCTTCTTCATCAGCCTGCCTTAAAATATGTGTGTAGTGTTTGTTTTTGGAAGCTGCCCTTTTATCTCAGGGAAGCCTGAAGCCCAGCAGGCAACAGCCTTCTAGCTATCACACTCTGTGCTTCTAGCATCACCTTCGCTTCACCACAACACATCTCACCCGGATGCTTCTGATCCCATCCTTTAACAACACACACTCTAATACTAACTCTATTTACAGCACATCTGTGGGCCTGCTTCTCTTCCAAACAGGTACTGGTTTTCCTGCCTAACTTCCAAAATGATTCTGTCTTCCTACCTCTCTGCTTTTCCTCACACCGCTAACAAAATCCATGCAAAGCTATGGTTTTTCTTGTCCAATGGGAATAAGCAAAATCTCACCTTTCTTCATATGTCAGCACCCATGAGCTTTTTGTCTGCACACAGCCTTCTGCATGTCCCTCAGCTCCTGTCTTGGCTATACCATGACCCAGCTTATTTGAAGGTTTATTCATTAGATGCAGGATGCCAAGAATATTCCCAGCTATGACTCACCACCAAAACCTTGCAGTTGCTGCATCTCTGGTCTTGTTGCAAATGAGTACATGGCTTGGGACATGAGGGGGCCTGAAACACATCCATGTCTTTAGATTTGTATTTCAGACTGATAATCATGCTCAAGAATAACAGGTGTATGCTGTGGCTTAACCCAGCGGGCAGCTAAGCACCACATAGCTGTTCACTCACCACTCACCCCAGTTGGAGGGCCCCTTTGACCAGTTTAGGTCAGCTGGCCCAGCACTGTCACCTCCCAGCTCCCTGTGCCCCCCCAGCCCTCTCACTGTCAGGGCAGTACGAGAAGCTGAACAACTGAAATGTCCTTGGAACTGTGCAGCACTGCTCAGCAGCAACTGGACAACACATCTGTGTGTTATCAATGTTGTCATCATTCCATATCCAAAACACAGCACCACACCGGCTACTTGGGTCAAAATTAATTCTGTCCCAGCTGAAACCAGGATGTGACACATGTCGTGGTGTTCTATAGCTTGAACCATGATTCTTCTTTCTGCACTTGTCAATATAGATTCTTTCACATCCATTTCTTTCCAAAAGCAGGTGATCAGAGAGGCAATATTTGCCATGCCCATGGATATAAAGATGTAGCTCCCTCTTCGGTATGTCAGAAATCCATTGAAGTTGTTTCATCCAGTAAATATGCTTCTGAAAATTCCAGCATGTGCACAATTTCTTCTTCATTTTCTTCACACAGTATCTGCTAATCAGATGAGAGAAATAAATTTAATACAAAGCATATTCCAGCTTGGCTCCTTGCTATCATGTGGGTGGCTGTCCTAGCAAAAAAGAGGAGGAAATATGAGGTAGCAGAAGGTAGGCAGCAGTAAGGGAAACGTAATGCAGACCCAATGGAATCTACTGTTCCTTGTCACTCGAGTGACAGAATCTTTGTCTCTCACCAAAGAAAACTTTTAAAGGAGGAAAAGTAAACGGTCATACTAACAAAGATTAAATGGACTCTTAAGAAATGAAATGATTGTCTACATCCAGACTGCTTGCCATCAGTACTATTCATATCTGTATTAGCAAGTAGCATTTACCTAATAGTTCTCACAGGGTCTGTGCAATTGTTGTAAAAGGGATCCCAGACCAATTTATGGCTCTACCCGGTGAGTTCACATGTCAAGGTGAACATGTTATTTTCTGAGTTCATTTCCTTCTGGATGGGTCTGGGTCTCTGCACGTTCAGTCTGAAGAGCAGCAATCAGAGGTGCTGACTGGGAAAGCTAAATTTTGCGTGTGAAATTTCAGCTGCACAAGGTTGGAAGCCCATCCTAGTGCTAGCAGGCTAACAATCAGAGCAAACATCAGCAACATCAGTGGACCTTAGCTGTCTAACATAGTACTTTGTTAGGAGAGAACAAGCACCTGCTTAATCTGAGGACCTAAAAATCTAAATAATTTCTAAAAGGGTATCATTTTCATGAATGAAAAGTGGTCTGGATTGAGGCTCAAGAGGAAGAGCACACTCGGGAGGTGGTCTTGCCCATAGGAAGGCCAGGGAAGAAGCTGTGACTTCCAAAGTCTCCATAGAAACCCTCCCAGCCTACACTGCTGCCTGGGGCTGTCAGCCTGCTGCTCTCCAAAAGGATGGACAGGTGTCCAGCCACATAATAGAAAAGTGCCTAAGAGATTTTAAGCTCTCTGCAAGCTCAGTGTGTTTTCTTTGAGTTTCCTTTCTTGGACTGAATTTCTGCAGTTTTTCAGTGCACTGGACGTGTGGAAACAGCCTCCATCTTGTCTCTGTTGAAATCTCCTTTCACATCACAGTGCTCTGTGCTAACTTAACCTCCTTCCGCTCTGCTGTGGAGGTGAAACTTAACCCTCCCACTCCCAAAGAACATCTGAACCTCGAATTTCTGTCCCCATGGAGGTGCAGAAATATGAGAGTCTTTGAATATCCACATTGTATGCTGAAGTTAGCAAATAAACCAGCCCTGTTCTGCAGGTATTTGGTGTTACAGAGAAGTGCATCACTGGGAAGTCATTGGGATGGTGCAGCTCTGACCCCTGCATTAAGTTTGAAGTAGCTAAATAACTTACAATAAAAGGGCTATTTCCTTACATTGGTATTTTTAGCTTTGCCCTAAAATGTACGTTAGCGATATTTTCAAATATAGAATCACTTCTAAGTATTCACATTTTTTTGAGCTGATTAAAGCAAATTTTGTATATTCTAAAGAAGATAAAGTTAAACCAGTATTACTGTAGAGGCAATTGAAAGCCTCATTCAGACCATATTTCCTCGAGCTTCCACATATTTTTACAAACATCATTGTCATCATCATTTAAACTGTATTTGCAGAGCATGTGGAGAACAAGAACACCAAATTTCTGCAGGAAAATTGCTCTAAGCTTTTATTTTTGCTGTATCTGTGTAAAACGTGGTGTCCCAGCTTCAATCTGTACCTCCAACTGTTTGTCAGGTTGTGAAGAAACATCCATGCTCCCCATGTACTGCAGGAAGCCTGAGCTCCAGCTGCTCAATAGGACTGTGGTTAAAAAGGGGGAAAAAAAAGGCTTGTAAACAATTTAATTTACACCACTTTCTTCTTCTTTCTTTTTTTTAATGTCACGCTTCCATGCAGTACTTGTGCAACACCTTTTTCCTTTGCTTGTGTAGATCAAAATGCAACCACAAAATCTTTTACCATCTTCACTTTCTGTTCATCAGTCCCTGATTTCTGCTGAAGACTCCTGAAGCCCTTTACAGCAGTCACCCACCTGAAGCTCCTGAGCTTCATCGCTTTTGTTGCCTCTATTCTGTTGCTGCTGCGGTTGAATAGATATTCAACAGAAGGATTCCAGGTGCATTTGTTTTCAGGCAGTTAATTATCCCCAGAGATCAGAAGGTTGGCTGATTCATAAAGAACCTTGCAGCCTTCCTCACGGTTGTGGTTTTTGAGTAGGAACCGGCTTCCAGATTTCACCTCCTTTCCTGTTAATGATCTGACTCTCACTATGAGTAAGGGCTTTGTTCCACTTCATTCTTATACGGCTGCAACATTTTCACCACAGGTAAGTCTACATATATACATAAAAATGTCTATATCTAATTGTATGTGTATTTGTACAGAGAGATTTATATTAAAATGTTTCTAGAGGCTTTCTTTTCCTTTTTTTCTGGGGTGGGATAGTACAAAAGTAACATGATCTTCACCAGCTGTAACCATTCTTTTAGAACAAACTCAATTTAGCAAAGGGTACAGTGGTACTGTTCACAGTAACACTTGGAAATACATATCTAGAAACAGAATATAGGGATTTGAGATGCATCCTCTGATTAGACCTTTTATTAAAAATAAACACATAAATAAATATAAATTGTTTTTAAAGCCATAATCTGTACAGGGGTGTTTAAGAATCAGGAAAAAAAACAAGAGTGCTTTTTTCTCAACTTGCACACCAGAAATGGATGCAGGAAAGCAATGTAAGACTATGCAGGACAAAGCAGATGCACATCAGGGTAGATTCTTTCCATCCCATGTAGGCAAAATGAAATAGAGGTTCTCATCAGGTGATCCCTAAATATTATGATGCCTTAACAGAGTTTTATCTTATTTTCTATCATTCAGAGGCTTATATTCTACCAGCAGGAATTCAGAGTTACGTATATGCAGAATCCCTCATATTACTGTGAATAAATGCAATCGTTTTTAATATCAGCTTGCAGGAGAGGGTGTTGTGGGTGTGTTTGTTTGTTTGTTTGGTGTTTTTTGATCTGTTTTCTTTAGTTTTCATGTTGTTTGTTTGTCTTTTTCCTGCAAGACTTCAGCAGGCTTTTCAAACGTCAGCAGAACAGTGAGTTAACTGCAGACGTGTTGGTAACTGAGATAGAGCACACTTGGAATACCTCAGTGTTTTGTAGGTGGCATAAATAGCTTTTGGTCTGGCAGTTTTCTCATTCAGAAACCCCCACTTTAAATCAGGGGTGGAGTGCTTTGTGGCAGCTTTGCATTCGTTGTAACAAGAAAGTGATATGCAGACTCCCTGTTTGACACCCCAGAACAGCCTTTTAAATGCTACCAGCATTTCCTTTTTCACCCCAAACATTTCTTCTTGTCCGGTTTCAAGTACAAGAACAAAAAAAAAAAGCAAATGAAGAACAGCAGGGTGTCCAGTTCCCAAAGCGTTTTCTTCTCAGTAGGCATAGCCTAAATTAAGCAAATCAAAACAAGTTTCACAGGCTTGTTCTGGGTATAAAAATGGCTGGTGTTCTCAGAGGACTGTGTTTGCTCTCTTTATTCAAACCAGCAACCAACTTCGTATCAATGTTTAGGTCTGATCCAGTCGTGAACTGGGTGAACAGTATCTGAAGTGGCCCCAAATCAGATACCAGCCTGCAGTACTCCTCTTTTCCTCTCTCCAGTCCCTCCCTGGAACGAAGTCTGCATCACCCACTTCAATCCCCCTGTGTTCCCCCCTGCACACAGCCCTTCCTGCTTCAAGCTGCAGGTTTTCCCTGTCACAAGTTACTGTTTGTGAGCCACGCTATGATCTCCTTTCTTGCCAATCTGGACATGAATGTTGGAGTGGTCTTCCCTCTGCTGGAGCTTCCAGTACAGGAATGTTCTGGCTGTGGGAATGCTGCTTATACGGGCCTGCTCTGAAGCAGTGTGTTATCCAGCAGCCTCAGAACTTCCCAGTATTCAGGAGTCAGAAAGTTGGATGTTGAGGGGATGTTCCTTGACAGCAACAACATTTTGCAGTCTCTCTACTTTTATACATTTTTCCTCCAGTAGAGACAGCCAGGTAAATTAAATCCTTATTATAAAGTGAAACATTTTCTCATATAGTTTTCAATCATACTGTGGGCAGATGAGCTTCCCTTGGTAATATTTCTGACATCTTTTGTCCTGTGCCATGGGTGAAAAAGTGCACACCGATGGGCATCAGTCAAAAAACACGATTTTTGCTTAACCTGAAATGGAAACTATTGGAAACACTGGTGGATTGGTGCACCCAGATGAGAAAGCCAAATATTAAATTGATGTGTTAATGATGTTTATAGTTTTATTACCCTGTAATTATATCATACTTCTGATTGCTTCTCTTTTCATCTTGGTCTATAACAGGTAGCTGCCCAAACCTGTTTTGAATACTTATACTTCTGGTGTTAAACCTAGTGATGTTTTGCCAGGATCACTGGCAGAAAAGGCAATAGTAGGGATGGAGCTGTTACTCTGGAGTGCAGAGGTGCACTCTGGACTATGCTATGTGGATTTAGGGATTTAACTGGTGCTAGCTGTGACAACACAGGGATGGGGACACTGTCAATCAGTACGGCAGAAGAAGCAGCTGTGAGGACAGTCCTCTCGAATGCAAAGCTCTCAGCACTCGTTTTCCTGAAGTTTACCACTGTTTTTCATTTCCTTCAGATGCCAGGAAAATCAACTTCGTATCTTCATATTTCTGTTAAATAGATGTCCAGAAAATGGAAAATAGCTCCTTCTGTGAGCTTGTCTCCCAGCTGAGGCAGCATACTGGATGATCTTTGAAACCAAAGAAGAAACATCATTATCTGATCACAGAAACACAAATGTTCTGCTGATCTGCAAGTGCACTATGAGTGGGCTTGGATTTGTTTGTGTTTGCTGCCCAACGGCTATGCTATCCTAAAACTTTGCTCCTGTGCTATATCCGATTAGATACTGGCTTCTCTTATTCTTCTTTTTTTGTTTGTTTGTTTGTTTAAATTTAAACTGCTAACACGTTTTCTTTTCCTTTTATGACTGAACTGAAATGCCAATAAGTATCAAAATAGAGGTTATGAACTGATTGGGCTGGACTGCTTTCAGTAACAGTCAGAGTTCTCAGTGTTGATTCCGAACAGCAGCTTCTGCTATGAGTATCCCAAAGAGATCCATTGGAAACTGTATGGTCTTGCACAGAACATCATGGAAGTAGGGGAGCATTTTGTCACTGGTACATCTGCTGCAGCTGCCTTTGAGGTGGAAAATGGGAGGTTCCTATCACCAAATCCACTATGTGGTAATTTTTAGCAGGAATACACAACAGTGTTTTCCACTGACAGTAAGTGAAGGATAAGTGGGCAAATGAAATAACAGAATTGCCTTGTCTTTGGAAGAAACGATGCAAAGACTTTAATTATTATCTTTAAGCAACATTTTGCTTTAATACCCTGCCTGAAAATCTCCGAAGTTGTTACAATTCAGTTTTATAAATTATCCTGCATAATTTACAGTAAATACACAAAGTACTGTCCTGCCTAACTGCAGAGAGGACAGCTGCCTCCATGTCAGCAGTTAAGCAAAGCTGGAGGAGAAATAGTTCAGGTTAAGGTATATATCACATCCATGTATTAAGTATAAGGGCTGCTCTGAATGTAATGCCTGCTGTTTTATTCTATTGGCCCATGACATCAGAGATGGGTGTGGGTGGCACAGCAGTAAAGGGTGAATCCTCCCACCAATACTCCATTACATTCTGTTGCTGTGTGACAGAGGGCAGTCTGGTAGAATGGCATTCCTCCATGGCCAAACTGTGGATGTGAGCACAGTGAGGAGGTGGGTGGTACATTTTGTAATGGAAACAGCAACAGTTGGGTCAGCTCCACTGGTGCAGGTCTTTATGGGCTCAACACGAAGGTTCTTATTCATCCCTGCCAAAAATACACGGTGTCTGTTTTGAAAATTAGTGCTTTGTAGCTGAGAATTTGCTGTACCTAATAGTGTTATTGGGCTTTGTTGTAGTTCACAGGAAAAATTAGGAGGCATTTCTTTCAGAGCAACGTACATGTATATTAAAGTAGCACAACAACCCTGCAAGTTGAAGCTACCCAGCTTGCTGTACTGGATCTCTCCTTAGAAATACAGTGGTGGGAACTATGGGAAAACATGTAAAAAGTCCTGTTTCAGATTGCTTTGGATGTTCCTGCATCACAGTTACCAGTTGTTTTTCCACCACTGTTCATTCATCCACTTCCCCAGTCAGATGTCTCCCATTTTAAGGGAGATCCTGTCTGTGTTCAGTGAGAGAGCCTGACTGGCTGGAGAAACTGATAGAGCTCTGGAGCTGTAGCTAATGGCTGCAGATGGAGGGCCATCTGATGTATTCCCATGAACCTGAATTGCTTATGCTCGCCCTATGAGCATTGGCCCAAGCTGTCTACCAGGTCTGGATTGTTGTAGATTGGTGAGCTCATTCCCACATTGCCAGTAGAGCTGTCAGCTCACCTCTCCAGTCATATGAGATTTTCCTCATATATTTATTTTGGTAAATTACCTACTTAGCTTGTAAGTGTGGCAGAAAATAAACCTTGAGCATTTAACATCCGTAGTACCTTAATAACATGGAGAAAAAGTCTGTTGAGTGGCTTGGCTGTGTTTGTAGAGGTGTGGCTAGGAAGGAAGGCAGATAAGCAACGCATAAACAGTTTTGGGTGGAGGAGAGACCATGTTTTTCCCAATCCTTTTGCCTTCTCTTTCATGGATGCTCCATGAGGAGACTCTCTAGTTAGGACGCAATACAGAGCAATATGAAGATGTTTGGAGTTATTTGTTCCCTGCAGAAAACTAAGCTCTGATCTTCACTCCAAAGGGAGAGAGCCTTTGTTATCTTAGGATAAAATTTCCGCTGCTGTGGGAACTTTACCACTGGAGAGAATGCAGGCCTGGGCCCGGCATGTGAGGTTGGTCTGTGTTTGCCAGGGATTTTGTTGATGCTGAAGTTCCTAAAGAGAGATAACGGTTATGATGGCCAATTTATACTTAACAGCATCCTGTCTGGGCTTGCCTGGATGTGTGATTCACTTGAAAGGCTGTTTGCTTTGAGTCAATCATATGGCTTCTGGCACTGGAATTTTTAGCCAAGAAAGACGTTGACTGATTTTGAAACCACTCATGCATCCAAGCGTTGCATTATTCTGGGGGGTGTGAAGGTAGTTAGAGATTTGTGCAATGCTGCAAACTCATCACAGTCTTCCCGGAGGTGGTTTTCTCCTGCCCTTGATCAGGGCCGTGGTTCAGGAAGTGGCTGCTGCCTTGGCACCTCTACCCTTCTTCTGACTGCTCCAGTCATTGTTGTGGAATTTCCTCTCTTTTCTTTCTTATACGTGTAATCTTTGGCCTCAGATCCAGCCACACGTTTTCCATGAGTTACTGTGTCAGCTCCCAGTGGACCACTCACACACTTAAAGACACGCATGTGCTAAGGGCTTTGAGTCCCTGAGACCTGAAATCCTCCTACCAGGGCAGCTGTGTTACATGGTCAATCAGAAGAATTACAGCTGCCACGCAGTATGACTGATGTGCCATCAATTGTGATTGTGCCATCAATTGTGATTTTCAAAACACTGGATTTAGAGAGATTTCCGTCCTGAAAATTAGACAGCCCATTAACAGAACAACGTGGGCAGACCTCACTAGACAGTTGGAATATGATTCATACAATTCAGGTCCCAAGCCTAAATTAACTGAAGCTGATGGCAAAATTACATTATGTATATGTATTATGTATTGTTATATATGTATTTGTCATCAAAAGCTTCAGCCTGATGCCTTGTTTTTGGATTGCCATACAGCACAATCCCTGCGAGCATTTCTTCAGTCATACTGCTGGACTTCCCAGTGTTTTATGGCCTAAGTGTAGTAAATTTACCTAAGGGAAGTAAACTACCCCATGAAACAAATACTTACACACATACATACATGAAGGCACGCATACAGGGGAATGGCACAATGTTAGTGAAATGCAGCACTCATTTGAGTGCATTTACTTGGACTTGTTAGTTACTGTACACTACAGGATGAACAAGAAAACTGTGACAAAAATTTGCCTGACTGCACCCTTCTTCATGTCTGTTACACTCAAGAAGGTCTTTTAGGGAGCCCAAGCTTATCTTGATAACACTTTTGCAATGCTTTTACCAAAATGTTTAGCATACGGTAGTCCTTATTCAATCCAAAATCTACATTTACTGTAGGAAAACTCTTCTGCAATACGAATAGCTTCGATCCCTCCAGCAAATGCTGTACACAGCTGCCAAGGCAGTATTTGCATTCACTGTATGTCCTTATCAAGAACGTGCTTATAAAATACCCCAAAACAACAACAACAACAACAAAATGCACAGTTCTCCTATTCGTGTTTAAATTTTGAAGTGATAACAGAGTGGTTTGGTTTTATTGATGAACTGCCATGTAGAAGGGTAAAGCTGGCAGAGTGTCAGCTGTCGGAGGCACTCAGAACAGAAGACTGCGGCAGTGTCAGAGAGATGGGCAGGATTTGTGCTTTGTGATCCTGAAGGCTACGGTGGACAGCAAAGCACCCGTCAGCAGAACAGGCACCGTGCTGTGGTTTAACCTGGTGGGATGTTGCAAGGGGCACAGTTGTTCCCTTGCTCCCCTTGAATGGGGGAGAAAACAGTAAAGCACAAATACTTGTGGGCTGAGATAAACACAGCTAAACGAGAAAGAAAAGAAAACCAAAAGCAATAACAAAAATAATATACATAAAGAGTGACACACGATGCAGTTACAGTGCAATTATTCACCACCAGCTGGGCAATTCTCAGCCATTCCCTGAGCAGTCCCACACAGCCAGATCCCCTCAGCTTTATTGTTAGCACAGTGCCCTATGGCACAGGGCATCCCTCAGCAGTCCCACTTCTGTCCCTCCCAGCAACTTGTGCCCTCCAGAAGCTGAAATATCTTTGGCTCATTGCAGCGCCGCTCGGCAACAATTAAAACATTGGTGTGTTATCGACAACATTCTCATCCTAAATCCAAAACACAGCACTGTACCAGCTACTAGGAAGAAAATTAACTCTATCCTCACTGGGACCAGGGCATATCATTGTTTTGGAAATAACTAGATACTTATGGACTTGCTTGCCATTTCACCTAGGTCAAGTTTCCTCTTGTGATGAGACAGTTCCCTCTCCTTCGTACACAAGTGCGCTCTCTCAGGAATGCAGGTGTATCTATACATATACACACATACATATCGTGCAAAATCCAGACACGATATGAAGACATGGTAAGAATACGGCAGAATCATTTGTGCACCAACAGTTCACATCACTGCTTACTTACAGTTACATAGGACGTGAGTTGGTGGACACTGGAAAGGAAAGAGCAGTGTGTCAAAGACAAACAAGTAAATATGAAATATGCATGTAGTTACGTACATGTATATGTACATCTTTACGTGTAAGTGTGTATGAGAGGAAAAAAAACCACTAAGGTTTGCCTCAATGAAATATTAGTGAAAAACGAGTGTGTTTTTTTCTTGAAGAGAAATCCCAAGAGAACTGTGTATATGAAGGACTTCTGATCTATTTTTTTAAGTTATTGCTTTCTTTGTCTGTGTGGATAATTCAGATTTATGTGCAGTAATGCAGAACTGTGAATACTTTCAGTGGGGAGGTCAAAGGCTTTACAAAAACAATGGCATCTTGTCCTTTCCTGACATACTTACCATATTTCTCATTTGTTCATTAGGTCTTCTTAGTTTCCTATATTATAGGAAGAATAGGATTTATTATTTTATATCCTTTGTCACACTGAATGTTTCTGGGCAGATTTAATGGAAGTCTGCTGAGCAGTCACTGGTTATTGTTTGGTTTGACAGACCTCCAGCAATTCAGTGTATGATATGGTGATGTAACATCACATCCTGCTCTCATTCATGACATTTTAAAGCTTATTTCTTCTCACCTGATTAGTAGATACACGATAAGTAAAAACAAACAAACAAACAAACAAAACAAAGGAAATTCAGTTGCAGTGCACAAGTATTGCACCTTTTACTTACCATTAAAGCTGATGTGGGAAGCCTTGTCAAAGTCAGCAGTGCAGCTTCTGCTCTCCTCTGCTGTGAGAGCAAACCTACAGCATTTCTGTTGCTTCTGAATTTACAAGGTTTGCAGAAGCAGAACTAAATACTTCTTGCTCTGGGTAAGAATGACACACAGGACCTTACTGACACCTCAATGAACTGGCATCAAATTTACCCACAGTTATTGAGCGGTATTAATATTAACAGGTATTCATAAAGTAGCTTCAGTTGCCATTGGATTCTTTGCAAAAGAAACTGTAGTATCTAATGACTGGAAAAGCCTTGGATCTTAGTCACACAGCTTGCTTAGGTCTTCTTGTCTTATGTAATAAGTAATATCAATCTTGTTTGAAATCATTTGGATTTTTCTCTGCTGTCAGTAGTTGTGCAGCAAGACCCTTTGTATCACGGTGCCTCAGTGCTGCACAGACTTTCTTCAACACTGCTTTGCATAGCAATAATTAAAAATGAGAGCAGCAATATTCCCTCCAGCCAGGTGAAATGTACTTTCTGAAACAGCACTGGAGGGTGAGGGGTACGTCGGCACTCCAGAAAGATCAAGAACATTGAGGAACCAGGAACTTGGATCTGCCTGCACTCTGGGCTGACTTCAGTCACCCACTGGGTGTAAAAGCTGAGCTCCCTCTTCTGCCATCTGCAGCTGTGCTGTGGAAAACCTGATTCTGGCCAGCAGCATTCCCTCAGTGCCCAAGGACAAGACAAACCTCCTGGCAGGGCTGGCTGCTGCCACTCTGGAGGTGAGCACAAGGCTGGCAGCCATGCAGGGTGCACTGCAGGGCTGTGGGTGAGCCAGCCTGGGCTTGGGGGATGAGAAGAGGGTTCAGCCATGCCATCACTCATCCTTACGCCTGCAAGCAAAACCCATTTTCCATGGGTTCTTTATTCCAGTGCCAGTCCTCTGAATCACAGCATCCTGCCCCTTCTTCCCCCTCACTTGTACTCACACCTGACTCGCATGGTATCTTTTAAAGGATATAACAAAAAACACCAACAGATGTTTGGGGCTATTCTCTGTATGAACTGCCACTTTCTTTCTTCATCGGTCAAGGCACAGTGCTCAGCAGAAACAGAAATGTGTACATATTTTCATGACTTTTATGCCAACAACTTCACGCTAACTGTCAGGAATAATTACAAAGTGCAAGGAAAGCAATTGAAACAAAACAAAAAACCCTTGGCGTGTTATAAATAATATTTAACACCTCATTCTACTGCAACCTGCAACACCTTTAAACCATATTACCGGTGTATACTCATCAGTTGATATGATGTTCTGTGTTAATTTCATTAGTACAAGTGGATAAATTTCATTAGCAGAGCAGCATTAAAACACACACACACACATACAGAATTTGCTGGTGTTCTAGCTCAGAAATGCTTCACTTCTGGACAGATGACTAAAATGCCAATATTAAGCTATCCTTGAGTTACATCCTAGCCGAAAGAGAGGGGCAGTCACTCACAGGCTTAATTAAATGAGCTGAACAGACCTGCTAAGGGGAAATGGTATTGTATGAGTTTAACGTATCCTACCGCGGCATTCAAGTGGCCCTGAGCCTTGTAGTTGTTGTGGTGCTACAGAAACTAGTCTGTAGAGAAATCTGTGGGGAAATGTTTTCATTACAGCCTCCTGCTGAGCGCTGTGGGGGGTGTTTTCCCACAGTTCCGGATCATGGCAGACCCATGGCATGGCACCACTGGCCGGGGCAGAAGAAAAAACACCCCTGTGCTCAGCTGTGGAAGTGGGGATGCATCTGTACCTCAGTGGCAGCCAGACTTGAGCCATCTCAGATCCTGTCTTCTGCTCTGCTAGTGCAGAGACAGAGCACTGAGGGCTTGACACAGCTGATAAGGAGTGGGTATTAAAATCCCATCATTTCCTTCCCATTCTATTATGGTGTTTGTCTAGAATTGAATATAAACCTCGTCTCTCCGCCACCTCTCCCCCATCCTCCCTTCCTCTGTATACTTTCAAATCAGTCAGGGAAAATGCAAAAACATACAACCGTTGTGAATGGTGAATAGCAAATCTTACTGCTCATATAACAACACAGATCAGAAAAAAACCTGTTCTCAGGGGGATATTATTCACCTCTTGGGAAATCAGAATATTTCTACAAAATACTGTATTTATTAAATAAACCATTGCAACGAGAAACTTTTTCTCTGCTTGTGGGCTTCTGTTGTAGTTGGGCTTCTTTTGTTGCTCACTCGTTTCAGGGCAAAGAAAATGATGTTCAAGAATCTGCTTCTTTTTTTTTTTTTGGTCAACGTAGTTTGTTTATCTACCCTTAAAGCTGCCCCTATTACATGTTGCATGAGAGTGACTCAAGGGCAGTTAGAAGAACACAACTCTAATTGCCCACGCAGGACCAAACTTGTCAGAAAGTCAGAGTTATTGTTCTGGCAGAGGCTGGCAGCAATGACACTGACAAGAAGCTCACCTCATGAAGAAGCTCATTTTCTGCGTTGGT
Organism: Excalfactoria chinensis; assembly: GCF_039878825.1. Lineage (NCBI taxonomy): Eukaryota > Metazoa > Chordata > Aves > Galliformes > Phasianidae > Excalfactoria > Excalfactoria chinensis. The sequence continues at coordinate 533,225 of NW_027315575.1, forward strand.
GTGAATGGAGAGTTATTTGATTTTCCCCTGTTTACAGATGCATTTTTTATTCAAGTAGGAAAATTAGTTTTAAATCAAAGTAATGCTTAGAAGCTTAGGTTTGTCTTGTTTTGTTCTCTGATGTTGATAGCTTATTTCCAAGTACCCTCTTTGTGCTATGAACTTCTGGGATGGAGTGGTTTGGAGCTTTTTTTTTCTCATGAATGAAGTAGCTCCTTGGTCTTCTGTTTGGAGGGTATCATCATTGTGGTGTTCAAAACTGTAGTAATTCTTGCAAATCCTAATTGAAATTCTAGGAACTCTTAATCTCACAATGGTGTAAATTGCAGTAATTTTATTAAACATCTTTTTCAGTAAAAGAGCAATGTAGAAGTTAGATTGCAGTTCCCTTCAAGGAAGACAAAGAAAAATCTATTTTATTTCCAGCTATGAACTCTTCCTTCCCCATTTCTGTCAGCTGTGTTGCTATGAAAGTATAAGCACCGAGAGTGTTCTGTAAGGTAATCCTCAGTGTGAGCAAAGCAAAAACTACCAGGATGGTAATGAATTAGAGGGCTTTTAAAATTGCTTTCCAGTGCTCACGCTTATCGTCAGTGTCTCTGCTTCATGACTCAAAGTAACCTTCAGACTTACAGTCTGATGCAATAGATCCTGAATTTTCTGCGTAGAAATATTTCTATTTAATTCCTGGGAAACTGGTTGGTTGACGATGATCTTTACAGAACTTCTGTGTATAAACTTTGAGTGTAAACGTAATGGAAAGGATAAAGCAATGTGATTATACCGAGATACAGAGTGCCGTAGTTACTCTGCTAATGAAAAGCAAAACCCATCCTCACCTCATTACGACTGTAACCACAGTAAAGGCTCTTGACACGTAACTGTTTTATTTTCTCTGTGTTTTACAGCCTACAGAAGCCCCCCTCTTCACCACCTTCTTCTTTTTTTTTTTTAATAACCCTATCACCTTCAGGGCAGTCAGTATGTCTAAGGCACAACAAAAACATTATTTGACAAAGGCAGGCTCAGGACAGAGACTGCAGTAGTTCAGCAGTACAGTGGTGTGATTCCTATTAAGAGAATCAGCAACCCAGGTACCTACTGGGCTAACTTCCCTCTCCCTTAACATTTTGAAGTTTACAGAGGTCACGTCCTGTGATTCAGATCTCATTCAGATGTAATGAGACAGACTTAAACAGAGGAGGTAATTAAATAGCAATTCCGATACAGAGGTAGTTTAGAATGACTAATAAAAGACCTGATTTCTTTTCCACCGTTAACCTGTGAAAACTTCTTACAGGGGTGTAATTTGCTAATTAAATCATGAGATCCAAATCCGTGTTTCAGGGGTTTAATAGTGCTGCGTTCTCTAAGGAATCACGGAAATTTCCATGAGAATAGAGCATGTTCTTTCTTTTCATTATTATTACTGTTATTTAATGTTTTCAGTTAAGGTGCTGATAACATCTCTTACCTTACAATCTAAAGAAAGAAAGGCTCTAAATTTAGGATTTATTGAAATCGGGTGTGTTTGAAATTGTTCATTTGGGAGCAAATCTCAGGAGTAATTTGATCTGTAGATAAAGTGAGGCAGAGCACATAAATATATCCTTGTTTCTGTCTCTGTTCATTAACGAACAGAAGCACATACTCTGTTTCAAGGAAAGATTTCTGTATTTTGGCACTTCTTTTTTTCTTCATTTCCCTCTCCTCCTACTTATGTGCAATCTAGATTTCCTTCATCACTTTTCTGTACTGTGTAGCCAAATTTATATTATTACATTACAATTACATATATTTGTTGTGTGTTACATAAGCATATATTATTTATTACAGAAATTAAATAACTCTGATGGATTATACATGAAAAAAAATATTTTATAACATCACTGTGGTATTAATAAGTTAAAAAAAATAATAAAATGATCACTGGGTCTCACATGAAAACTGAAGTTGATTTTTTATTGCAGAAATATTTGATCTGCTGGCTCCTACCACCCTATCTGCCAGACAGTACATGGAGACGGGAATAACAGGTAGCAAGGGGGCTACCCAGTGTCTAAGCTTTCCCAGATACCTTCTCCTTGCCTTCGTACTTTGTCCTCATGGTTCCATGGCCTAATTAATGGATGACTCCTTGTACATTCTGAGATTCTGGACACTTACCACGCAGCCATAAGTTGTGTTTAGTATGCCAGTAGAAATCTGGTTAGCAATTCATTAATATTTATTTAGCTTCCAATTGGTAGCATGCTCCTTGGGGATACCCTGAACATTGCCCTCCTGTCTTTGTTTTCATAAAAACCCCTGAAGAAAAGCTGGCTTCACTTTCATGGGAGTATTTCGGAATCTGAATCAATACAAACAAACCAACGAAGAAAAGCAACGACAACAACAAAACAAAAAATGTATCTGGAGAAAATGCTTGAAATGCTCAAGTTTCAGCAGGGTAACTTTTCCAGGGGAGGAAACTCAGTTCTGTGAGGGAATTCCTGCAGAATTTCAATTGTTCAGAAAAGGTTTTTAAAGGCACTGCTGGTATAGACTGAAGGGGTTCAAGGCTGAAAAATCCTCAGCCAGGCAGCTGTTTGGATGTTATGTCACTTTTCCTAGCTTGCCTCACACCTCAGAGATGTTTAGACTCAAAGATGTAGGTAGGTGGGTATTAAGCCATCACAGCCGTGTTAGGCCAGTTTTACTAACCCTCTTTCTCCAGTCTGCAGACAAGTTAAAGTAACATTTTCATAATCTGTTCTTTTACGTCAGATTGGAGCTGCTCTTGCCTGTCTACCCTAACATGTCTTGGTGGCACAGATGAGCGATGAAGATCAGCAAGAATGAGTTAGCAGTGTTTGGAGGTGCCACTCCACACCTGCTCATCTGGAAGTCTACACTTGTGGTTGGCACGCAGAATTAAGCATGATGTGCAGATATTAAACTGCAAACTCACCAGAACTGGATATCTTTGAACATCCTTTCTGATGGCTCTACAGCTCTGCGTTCTATTTACTCTTCTGAGCTAGAGGTAAAGAATATAGACAACAATTGTAACACTGACCTCACGTCTCAGCGTCACGTTTAGCTTTGTGAGACAGATGACATGAAGACACGCTAACAAGGAGTCATTAAGGTCATTTTAACTGTTCCTCTCTCTAGCTGACTCATTACTGCTGTTTGCAACTAGACATTTAGCTAAAGACAAACCAAACCTGTAAGTTTAAACATGATATAATAACTGACTCCTTTTTGGATAGCAAACTGCTTCTGTCATCCTTTGAGTGCTTTGTTCTGACCTCACTGTCAGCATCTGGTCAAACTGACATAATTGTCACAATTGACAAAAGATGGTAAAAGCAGCAATTAGGTATTTGTGATGTGCTATGCAGGAGAACAGACCACATAGGAGAGTGAGGCATTGCATGAGGGGAGATGGAGAGGCTGATATAAAGTTTTATAAGCATCTGAAGGGTTGGTTAGAGTTCACAGTCCTTGTTCTCACATAGTTTCTTTACCCCTTTGCCAGTTATCTGACTGACCCTCTTTTCTCCCCCATGGCTGTGAAGTGAATTCACAGACTGATTATAATGTAATGGCACAGTCACCATTTCTCCATGCCTTCTTAGAGGTTCTGACTTGTCAGAAACAGCAGTACTAGCTGGTACTCCTGCAGCCATTTATCCTCTGTAGAATTCAGTGCCTTGCAAGTGTTTATATTTTTTGGTGTCTCAGATGAAGGGAAGCAAAATGACGTCCCCAAATTCATACAGGAGAGAACCAGTCTTTTTAATTCCAGTCCCCTCCTGCTTTATGTCACACAGGACATTCATGACTTTTTCACCACAAAGAGAACATTGCAGCTTTTATTCAAACAAAACTAAATGAAATCTCAGCCAGAAGAAGAAAAGCCTTTTTTTTTTTTTTTTTTTTTTTTTTTTTTCAGTTGTTGGCAAAAGTAATTTGTTCCTTTAAAACATTTTTGTTCTGTTCTGTACACCCCATTTAAAGACTTTGTAGTGATTTTTCCATGTACACGGAAATTGTCTCAGGGCAAATTGTGCCTGACCAATCTGGTGGCCTTCTATGATGGAATGATGGCTTCAGCGGACAGGGAAGGGCGATGGATGTCATCTACCTGGACCTCTGCAAAGTCTTTGACATGGTCCCTCACCACATCCTTCTCTCTGAATTGGAGAGGTGTGGATTTGAAGGATGGACTATCCAGTGGATTAAGAATTAGTTGGCTGGGTGCAGTCAAAGAGTTGTGATCGGTTGTTCTGTGTCAGGAGCCTTGGCCATGATAGCCTGGCCTTGATAAGATGTGCTGTTAACAGGGTGAGTACTCCAAAGCAATACAGCTGGATAAGGATTTCTAAGGGGTTTGGGGTCTTCAACTGAGCTGCTAGCCAAGTTGTGTGTGGAGCCTTTGTTTAGGCCCCAGGAGAAATAAACAGATAAAATAGATAATTAATACAGTACCATGTCCAAGGGTTTCTGGAAGAAGACAGCATCTTTTTTATAGCCTTAAGTCTTGCTATCTCTTCCCCTTTGCCTCTCCACCCCTTCATGTATTGCCAAGTATTCCCTCTTTAGATGGATACACACCTCTGTCCCAGACTCAGTTCCTGCCATCAGCTTCACTTACCTGCAGTTATTATGCTAATGAAATCACACTTTCCAAGACGCCTAGTAAAATGTACAAAGTTCAGTTCAAAACATGTTCGCGTAACCAGATGGCTGGAAACACAGGCTTGAAAGCATTGTTGTTGTATGTAACAAAGCAAAAATAACTTTTATTTATTTATTTATTTTATTATTTTTACATCAGGACTATCTCCCACCCCAAAGCCACACCCCTTCTCACACACCCTGAACTGCATTTTGTGCCTGTTTTCTAGAAAACACACATATGCACTGTGGAGTGGAGTGGAGTGGAGTGGAGTGGAGTGGAGTGGAGTGGAGTGGAGTGGAGTGGAGTGGAGTGGAGTGGAGTGGAGTGGAGTGGAGTGGAGTGGAGTGGAGTGGAGTGGAATAGAATAGAATAGAATAGAATAGAATAGAATAGAATAGAATAGAATAGAATAGAATAGAATAGAATAGAATAGAATAGAATAGAATAGAATAGAATATTGGAAGGGACTCTTAAAGGTCATCTAGTCCAACTCTCTTGCAATGAACAGGGATGCTGACAGCTAGGTCAGGCTGCTCAGAGCTTGATCCAGCCTGACCTCAGATGTCTCCAGTGTCTCTCAGGACAGGACATTCACTACCTCTCTGAGCAACCTGTTTCAGTGTATCACCATTGTTATTACAAAAAACTTCTTCCTTGTACCCAATCTAAATCTTCTCTCCTTGATTTTGGAACCATTTCCCCTTCTCCTCTCACAACAGACCCTACTGAAGAGTATGACTTTTTTCTTACAATCCCCACTGGCAGTCAGCTCACAGGTGTCCCTGGAGCCTTCCCTACTCCATGCTGCGCAGCCCCAGCTCTCCCAGCCTGGGAGAGGCGATCTATCCCTGGGATCATTTTTGAGGCCTTCCTCTGGACAGGCTCCAACAGGTCCATGTCTCTTCTGTACTGAGGACTCCACATCTGGAAGCAGTGCTCCAGTGAGGTCTCACCAGCTCAGAATAGAGGGGCCTCATCTCACCTCCCTTGAAGTGCTGACCATGCATTCAGACATTAAGCCATTGACCACCGCTATCTGAGCACGGTCTTGCAACCTATTCCTCATCCATCAGAAAGTACACCAGTCAATTCCAAATATTTCCAATTTGGAGAGGAGGGTGTTATGGGAGAATATGTCAAAGGCCACAATGAAGCCAGATAGATGACATCAGTGGTTCTTACCTTGTCCAACTGATGCAGTTCTGCTATCATAGGAGGCTGCTAGGTTGGCCATGCAGGACCTGTCCTTGGTGAAGCACTGCTGGTTCTCCTGTATCACCTCCCTGTCTTCCGTGTGCCTTAGCACGTCTCCCAGAAGGATCTGCTCCATGATCTTCCCTGGCACAGAGGTGAAGCAAGTTGGACCATCCTTTCTACTGTGTGTAAAAGTGGGTGCAACATCGTCATTTTTCCAGTCACCAGGATCTTCACCTGAGTGCCACGACTTTTCAGGCATCACTGAGAGTAGCTTGGCAACTATGTCAGCCAGTTTCTTCAGGACTCTGGGACACATTTCATCAGGACCCACAGACTTATGGATGTTCAGGCTCCTTAGGTGATAATGAACCTGATTTTTTTATGACAAGTAGGACAAACATTTCTCCCTCATCTATCTTCCAAATGGTCCACTCAAGGGATGTGTGAAAAGCAGTCACTAGTGAAGACTGAGGCAAAAAAAGTTGTTGAGTACTTCAGTCTTTTCCTTGTCCATTGGTACAAGCCTGCCTGTGCTGCTCACAGGGGAGTCCACACCCTCCTGGACTTTCCTTTTCTGGTTAATATACCTGTAGATGCCTTTTTTATTCTTTGCATTCCACACCAATTCTGGCTCCAGCTGGACCTTGGCCTTCCTGTCCCCGTCCTTACATAGCCTATATGTATATAGTATCCCTATACTCCTCCCAAGACAGCTGTCCCTGTATTCACTGCCTGTGCATTTTCTTCTTGCTCTCCAGTTCAACCAGCCTGCTCCAGTTCAGCCTCGCCTTCCTCCCCTGACTTCCTATACCTGAAATAGAGAGCTCTTGTGCCACAAGAAAAGCCACCGTGAAGATCTGCTAGTGCCACTCTGTATGAATTTGTTGTGAAGGTGAAGCACTGTAAATAGTTCTTCAAAACAGAAAGTCTAATTCTTGTCTTCCTTCTCCCTGGAGGATGTGCTCCCAGGTAAGCCAGTAGATGCTGGGAAGCAGAAATGCAGGAACACATCACAGACAGGAGAAAACAGAAAACACTGGTGTCTGCAAAGCTTTCAGTAGGTCACGAAACAAAATATGAGCTGAGCCTCTGTAGAGTATGTGGCTCCCAGAACAATTTTTGTCCCCTCTTCTTGTTTAGGCTATTGACATAAAGTCCAGCACCAGAGAAAATAGAAACAGAAGGCCACATCGTTCATCTGTGGCTCTTGCTTTAACTATGCCCATGGCTGAGGTACACAGTTGCAGGGAATGGGTGGTTTACAGGAACATGCGTTGTGATGCTGCAATTCAGTCAATCATGACAATATGATTTTTGAATACATCTTCAATTAAAGATGACTGTTTTGACCTGCACCCATTGACAGAGGCATGCACATAAGCTTACACGCATTTGGCCAGAAGATACTCTTAAGAGAACTGTAAAACAAACTCTGCAAGTAGATGAAGATGTGTATTTTGGGCTGTGCTCCTGTCACTCACTCTGTCTGTAGTCTCCATATTTCACAGTGTTCACTCCAAGGGAGCCTTAACACTTTCTCTGCACTGAGAACACACCTCTGCAGGATAAGCAAGATGTAAAACTTCACTCAGATCTAGTTTTCAAATCTAATCCAGCTGATAAACACTGATCCTCTTAATTTATGACATGCAATGGTGGTGAACTGTTGCAAGAACAAATACCACAGATAATAAGATATAGATGTTACAAGGTACATGGCAAATGTGCACTCACATATTCAGTTTCACATCGTGTATTTTTTGGAAAGCAAGAGGAGAATCTCAGATACTGTAAATATTTTAGAGAAACTCAACTCAATGTCACCAGTTCATGAACCCTCAGATATTTAAAACTGAAAATCATCTTTTAACAAACCAAAAAGTTCTTCCTGTTACCATTACACAGACTGGCTTACCTACCCTTTATGTTATGTTATGTTATGCCCTCACCACTTCAGCAGGAATAGACATAATATCCAGCCACAGATCTTTGTTTCCTGTAGGCAGGGTGCTGTCTTCTTTTATATTTTCTAGATTCCTTTGCAGTCATTTTACTCTGGGTCCATTATCTCCGGGTGACAATTCTGCTACAGTTACAGTATCTGATGCTTGATCATTTTTGTCTTACTTTTTGTATTGCCTTAAAACAGCAGTAAAAGCCATTGCAGATGCTGAAAATTCTGAACGAATTTCCAATGAGTACTTAAACAACAAAATGCAGAACCTGCATAACTGTTAACTGCAGATAGGAAATATCAAGGGCAAAGTGCAAAGGACACGAGTCGAGGGTTTCCCAGGTTTGCTATGACATGGACTTCTTTCAAGCTTTCAGATTTGTCAGAATTTTTTTCTCTAATCTTTTACCAACTAAGAGGAGAAGGTGGCACACTCAAGTGCGGAATTCATATCAATATTTGCAGTTCCCTCATCAGAACAGGTTTTCTGTTGTTTGACTGGTAAACTTGGCATGCCATGAAACAAAATCATTCATCTATCTGTCACCTCAACTGTTTTATTTATTTGATTGCTTGCGTGCTTGTTAGATCAGTGGTTTTTCATCCCCCTTTTAAAGCAGATGGGGCACTTTGTAACGGCAGAACTTGTTTACAAACCGTCTGCTCATTCTGGTGTGTAGAAATGTCACTCCACATGCTGACACAGTATGGGGACATCACTCATAGATGCCATTGTGGTGGATGGATGAGCTACTGTCAGAGACAGAATGAAAATGTGGCAATTTCACATCTACAGAATGATGTTTAATATCATCTGTAGTAAGAGAGTTTATATAACTATAGTGTGTACATATGGTAATGCAGGTATGTCAGTAGTTACTACAGTTAGTATTTAGTGGTGTGGGAGATAACTATGGGATAACTACAATGACGTTTGTGGATAACTACAAGGTCAGCAGCTCTGTTAGCACTACAGTAGTATGGTTATGATGTCTGCTCCTAAATTTGTGAGTTCTCTGGGTGTTCCAAGGCCTGAAAGACCACTGCTCTTGGCACCAAGCATCCACACTAACAGCATGGGCCTCAGGATGCTGTGACTGTGAGGTCAAACTCACCTGGTAAAAAAGGTGCACACCATAGTACATGATGCTTGCAAAAGTGGCACCAACACTGGCAACTGCTGACCCATGTTCATGACCCTAATCTGTTCACTCAGGATGATGGCTTCTGGCTCTCTGGGCATCATTTCCTCAGTTTTCTGGACAAATTTGGCATTCCTAAATTGTGGATCCTGAGATGATCAAGGGTGATCAGTCACAGCATCCTCCTGTTAATGTGACCTTGTCCTGCAGCCCTTCCTCAGGCTTCCTCCTAATATCTAACCTAAACCTACCCTGTCTCAGTACATACAACCTACATGTTATGTGACATAACACAAATCATTTGTAGTGGCTGAATTTCTTCTTTTCCAAGTAAGCCTTTCCTAACACAGATTTTATACTCCCCAAGCAAAAGCTGCACAATTCTGTTGCCCATGCTTAGTTTCCTAATCACAATGTATGTTTGTCCATTTTCCATGACTGATGCATGTTTCCTAGATGTGAAGGGTGCTGAAGCCTTGTCTTGTGACTTTTAAGGAAATTATATTTTGAATGAATTTTGCTGTAGGGACTTATCCTGGTGATCATATTTGTAAAACACTCAAAACAAAAGTATGGGAGGTTTTCAATCAGGCTGCAATCTGCACATGTGCAAACTCACCAGCAAAAGCTGGAAACGTGAAAAGATGAGAAAGTACGTTGCCTCTGCCCTAATCTATTGTGCAGAGCTGGGCATATATCCAACCCACTCATTTGTTCCTTTTATTCTTATGAAAGCTAGCTGCATATTTGAAATAAATTGTCACCATTTGGGATTTGTTGAGCTAAGCAAAGCAAAACGTCTACAAAAGAGTCATGATAGAAGAGGCTTTCTATGGAGACTGGGACGGCAGAACCTGCGTCCCCATCAGGACACAGCCGGATTGCATTCGTTGGTCTTCATCGTTTTCCATCAGCTCCCATCTCGCTGCTCCATCCCCGGCGCTCTGCAGCCCGCTCTGCTGCCTCCCTCTCGTGGAGCTCCTGCAGAACCTCAGCTCGGGTTCCTGCAAGGTATTCGAACCCTGCGGAGTGCTGGCTATAGAGGAACGCGGGCAGCCCGTACGACTTCTGCCAGAGGGCAGTGCTCCTTCAAACAGGGTAAAAAGGCTGAGGGCTCTTAATAAATGTTTTGATTTCCAGTTCAGATCGGTCGCTTAGCTGGTATTTGTTTGTGGTTTTGTTTGTTTGTTTTCCTTAGGGTTTTTGTTCTTTGTTTGGCTGTTCTTTTCTTTCAAGTAAGATTATTTCTCTTGCCCCTCCTGCATTTATTTATTTTTTTGCCCTGGGAAACCGACCCTTCTGTTTGTTTAATTACTGTTGTTAAAACCTCCAAATAAAACCATATTTGGTAGAGGAAAACAAGACATCTCAATGTACAGAAGTGTAAAAAGCTTGCCATAAGTGTATTCCTGATCAAATTCTGAACTGCACACGTACTTCAAAGCTTCCTTGTTTTTATAATGTGCATCTGCTGGAAGTAGGCTTTCTTTTTTTCAGTAACAAGTAATTGGAGTTTTTCTCTTTTCTCTTCATTAATCAAGTTTATTGACAGAGCTATGTTGCATTTAGACCTTCACAAAAATACCTTCGTGCTGTAGTAATTTCCTCTGGTAAGAAGAAACTGGCAAACCCATCACCTTAAATGCAGGAGTTAATAAATGGGTACGTGTCTGATTAGCACACTTTAGCGTGGACACTGAATCCTTAACCTAAATGGACAGAGGGTGCTGAATGCTTTGTTTCAAGTAGATGTGAAACAAATCCAGCAAAGGCAGATTTATTTTGATTTCAAATATTCTGCCCTATTTTGGGAGGAGGGAGTTTTGTTTTGTTTTGTATTGTTTTGTTTTGTTTTTATGCTGTTTTTCCCCCAAATTTGCACAGATATATATTTCTTGAATGAAGTTTGTTCAACATAAGTTCAAGTGCTGAAGCCAGGGTGGCTGTTTTCCTGCTTAAAGATCAATGCTTTGTGTTTCTGATGACTCAGACATATAAAACAATTACCTGCATAAGCAAGCAAAAATAATTTGATTCCCATGCTTCCTATCAGCCTTATTTCAAAATCCTTGATAAGTGCCAAATATTTCAGAAACAAATCTAACGCACCTAACTTGAATGCTGTGGGTGTTCTTGATTTCAAAGATCATAAAGGGAATGATTTTAACGGCAAGTAAGTCAGAAGAAAAGTGATACAAGTATATACATAATTCAAGCTGCACAAGAAGTCGATGAAGAAATAGTTCAGCTTCTCACCTGTTGACTGTGATGTCAAGTCAAAGGAATTCAGAAACAGTGCTGATTAATTTCACTAGCACAGCCGTGATAAAGTTAATATTATTAAGAGATGCTTCGATAATATGGTGGGCTGAGATGAGATCCAAAAGCACAGGGAGATAAGGTATTTGGGGACTACCTTTTTATTTATTTACAGAAGAAAAATTAAGGCAACACCATCTTTATTTTCTGCTTTGAATAGGGCAGATTATCTGCACCCATGTACTACGAGCCCACAGAGAGTGGTTAAGGTTTGAAGAAGCAGATCCTGGTTTTGCCCATCATTGCTTTTATAATGACATGTTTTCCTTACATGTTAGATATCTTCAGTTCAAAGCCAAAAGAGTGCTGCTTCTATCTGTGTTCAGATAGATTAGTGTAACATTATTGATCTTTGCCTATACAAAGCTAGAATGTTACTGGGAATAACGAATCTCCATTCTACACACATCAGACCAAAGTATGTGCTAGAAAAGAGGTCTGAAGCCTCTTTACTGATGCAGCCTTTACCTTGGCATTTACAGTGTATTTATGTGGAGTGGAGCCTGCTGTATGTTCTTCAGTGTAAGACATTTATTTTATTTAATACGTAATCTGGTTATTTGCATATGCAAACATATCTTCAGATGTTAATCATCAAGCCATGCTTCATAAACATCTTGCATTTGTTTGAATCGTGAGAAATTATTTGTATTTCTTATATGTTTATGTGTTTGTGTTTGATAAGCTATTGTTTTAGCATAAGTAATATTATCACTTCAGCATTATCAAGCAACATTTATATTAGCTTGTGGTCTGCTAATACTGTTAAGTTGAATATTTTACTTCGCAAGACCACAAAAATACCATATTTTCCTACAACTATCTACCATCTAGATGTGAGGGCTAGGTATCCCTCTCCTTTAAACTATTTTGGTTTAGCCAGTGTGTATGCTGTGAGCCTTTTTATTTGTTCTATGTCATAAACAGGTGCTGGAGCTCAAGTGCTTGAACACAGCTTTCAAACAGAGAGTTTGAACTTTGGATGGTCCTGTGTGGAACATGGAATTTGTTTTAATGACTTTTGTAGATCCCTTCCAATTCATGTGTCATAACTGGGAAGAAAAAAAGAAATGGAAAAGAAACACAAAGCAAAATAAGAAAACACAGCATGAAACATTTTCCTTAAAAAGAGGTTCTTTAATTCTAGATCACCACAGAGAAATTTGTTTTCATGAGTAGCTATGAAACACAACTTCCTACATTTCACAAAACTTTATCAGCAAGTATTGATTATTCAGCCAAACAGCAGCAATCTGTTCTGATCAGCACAATACTGTGGTGCTATGACACGCCTGACAGCCAATTGGGCAAGCAGACAGCATATTAAACGATGTCAATTCTGCTTCTTCAGCTTGCTTGGAAAAGAAGGTGCACATTGGGAAACATCTCCCAGCACGGAAGGGCCACTCAGATGTTGCCAAGTAAGCTGGCTGAAAGCTTGTCCGAGCGGTCTTTATTTTGACCCAGCATGACAAAATAAGAAGAAAGCATTAACACTGAATGATAAAGCCTAAGGAAATCATTCCAGTGAGCAATCCAAACTAAAATTTACTCTAGCACAGATTTTCTTAGAGAAAACTTGCCAAATATATACATTTGCCATTGTGCTGGAGGTAGAGAGAGGCACAATTACATGAAATGGTCACCAGAATAGCAGATTTTTTATGCCAATTATTGCCCTGAGAAACCTCAAAACTGGGAGGAGAGATGGAATGCAAATAAGTGCCTTCCATAATGCAAATAAAGGCAAATAAGTAAAACAAAAGGAGATGGGCAAAAACAAAGCCTAGAAACAAAGGAGAACAAGAAGACTATGTGAAGATATGATTAAAGCTTTACAGTGAAAAATATGGGGAAATGTACAAAAAAAGTAGAAAATATGCTTAAAAAAAAGAAGAAGAAGAAGAAGAAAAAGAAGAAAAAGATAGGAAATAAGGTAAATCTTCACTTCTTGTGCAAGGATACTTTTTTTTTTTTTTCTCCAAGTACCTCTTAGTTTGTAGTCTAAAAGAGCAATAAATGAGTTTGCTGGAGATTCCATTTCGTCTCATGTCTATCAGTTTAGAAAGAGTAATGAGAGCATGGACTGCAAGTATCTGTCTGAAGGTGAATCTGACACAAATAGTTCATTGTCTCAAAATAGTTATAGGCTTCCTCTCATTGAGGAGGAAGCATGTATGCACTGCTGCTGAATTAAGCTTAATAAACTCAGTCAAACAGCCTTAGATGACTTTTAAAACCATGCTCTGTACCTTGTTGTTTCACAGAACAGGTCGAAATGCAGACTGCATCTGCAGAGCAGAAATACTGAAGCCTGGCCTACAAAAGTTAAAGCTTTTACAACTTCGCACCTCACTTTTTCATACCAATAGTAAGCAGCACAGTCAGGTGATCTGCCTGTATACCCACACTGCACAGGATAGCACTGTGTCCTGCCAGCCCACACATCTGTGCTTCTTTAGCTCTTTCTCATTTAGCAACTGATGTTAGTTCCATAAGGCATCCTTTAGCGTATTTGTCTTTTTAAGCTCCTACCTAAATGTATAAGCCGTGGTATATCTTGTTTTAGCAATGCCAAGAAGTTCTCAACCATGTGATCTTTCAGACTGTACATCTCTCAGTTTTCCACAAATCCAGACAATGGACCCATTGCAAGCAACCCTGCTGGGCTTTGCAATATGTCTGTGCAGGATATTGTTTCTTCTAGCCTCTTTTCTCCATGACAGGTCTGTCAGCATACAGAGGTGCAGGTTTTACCCCACCAGTCACAGTGGTGATCCATAGATCCATAGATCTCACAAACCTGCTAACCAGTTCCCGATATCAATCTGTTTTCTCGGTTGCTTTATGCTCTTCTTATTTCATTTGACTTGGACTGAGAAGTCCTGGAGATGACTGTGGTCTTTCTGAGCTTCCTTTTTGCTTTCCACAGACATTTGGGAACTCTCTGCAGGCATTAGGTTTCAAACCTTTTCTTAGGCATTGAGCTGAGGAAAGCTGGGGAAGCTTTTAAAAAAGTCTTCTTAAACAGAGGCTTGTTGTTTTCTTTTTGTCTATGTCTGAGTGAGACTCAGACATGTGGGCAGTGATCTCTGAGAATGCACTGCTGTGTTCATTTGAGAGGCTGGAGCTCTAAGAATTCTTCTGCCAAAAAAAAAAAAAAAAAGGCTTTTTGGAGAATTCTTTCCTTTGTCTTGCAGAAGTGAACAATCCAGAAGTATCCACTGGCACTGCACTGCCTTCACACTCAGTTCTTGCCTAAAGACCCCACCTGTGCCAGGAACAACACAGAATTGACCCCACAAGCGCTGGGTAACATTTCTATTGGTATCTGGGATACTTGGATGTCATTACAAAATGTGCTCTTCTCCCATTAATTAGGGGATCGCTAAGTTGGAAATCTTGAGGAGTAGCTGAGGTCTTCAGTACTTCAACCCCATGACCTCTTTCTTTATCAAGCCTATATGAGAGTTAGATTGTCTTTTTGCAATGGAAACTTCCAGTACCAAGGTATAGGCTCTTAATGAACTCACAACTTGCTTACCAAAAAAATGGCTGCATGTGTTATTTTTCACAAGAAAGATGCTAAGCAGCAGAATAGAGCAGAGACAAGTAAAAGCTTTGCTGCTTCACCAAGAACTGTGCCCAATCGAGAATCATTGAAGCTGAGCATTTCTCACACCCATCATCTATAAGTAATTTTTCCATCTCCCTTGTGAGTTTTTAGGATAAACAGTTCTAAAATATGGCACTCAGCTGTACTAGCACGAAGGACATTCACGTAACAGATACCAGCAGGCATGAACTCCTAGTTCAAAGCAATGCCTCTTGTCTGGAAAGTTGCATGCTGTATATCCATGGCTCTTTACTCCTCTTCCTGCAGTGTCCCAGTCATTCTATAGAAGACCAATTAAAGTTCCAAATATAGATTTTGAGTTTATGATTAAATTTGGTCTTGTTTTTGGCTGTGGTGATCAGTTGACTGCCAGTTTAAGCCTCAGCAGCTTCACTCCAAATATTTCACACTGTACTTGAAAGGGACTGACATGAGAGACTGATGCAGATTTTGTTTGGCAAAGCATAGCCATATGTTGACTAGAAGCACCAGCAAATTCAGAACGAAGCCTTAAATACCCATGGAGAGGTGGTGGCTTCAAGTTGTGCCAGGGAAGGCTCAGGCTGGATATTAGGAAAATATTCTTCCGTGAAACTGTGGGCAAGTATTGGAACAGTTTGTAGAAGGTAACGGTGGGATGTCCAAGAGATATGTAGATGTGGCACTGATGGGCATGGTTAGTGGGCATGGTGGGGGTGGGTTGAGGTTGGACTAGATGATCTTATATGTCTTTTCCAACCTTAATGGTTCTATGAAGGCTATGCTGACTGAAGGTAATAGTTAGGCAATAGTTAACTAATCCCTAAGGAGGGGTGGAGATTCACAAAGCAAAAGTAAGAAACAGTACCATGAAAAACAGCAGCTGCTTCACACATTATTTTAAAGAAAACTAAAAGCAGCAAGTGATTTAATTTCAGACAGGTATACAGACAGTTTTTCCTTTCTAACCCTAGCATAATTTTTGGTATCAGGAATGACAGAACTGGGTAATGAACTGAATTCTCCTTTCTTTGCCAGGCTCCCCAGGCTCATCCGCAGCAGTGCTGGCTCTACTATGGCAGCTGCACAAAGCTTAGTATCCTTTAGTTAAGACAGAAATTAAGGGTAATTTCTTTGTTAAGTATAGGAGGAAAACCAAATTCCATGCATTATCAGTACTATCCTTTCTTAACATTAGCTTTGCTACATTTAAAGGCAAGATCAGCCTAAAAGTTCTGTAATAATTAGATGAGGAGGATGATAACATTTTAAATTACCTCTGAAAATCAAAAATCCCACATGCAGGTGATACAAGAATGAAAAACAAATACGAACTAAAGCCTCCATTTAAAACAGGCTCTATATTTTGTCACGTGGTTGTTTCTCTGCACCAACACTGTAGAGGAAAAGAAACAGGGAGGAACCTAATATTAAAACCTTTCACTGTAAATACCTTGTCCTTTGATCTCAGAGTTGTTTCATAAGCGACTCAGCTTTCAGATGCTATTTATCCAGCTTAAAGAAACCCTTGTTATCTCCACTAGAAAGCATCTCATATTTACTGTACTTATACACTACAGCAACACAAAGTCAATCGGATGAGCTGGAGCCTCAGATTCATAACATTATGCATTCATTTCTGGTATACAAACTGAGAGTGCTTTTGTTCAATTACAACAGCATGATCTCTGCTCTTGGGTCTTTCAAAAGTCATTTAGGTGTAACTCCGTTATTTCTAAGTTTACAGTCAGTCAGAAAAGAAAGAGACCCTGGATGGAAACATTGTCTTAAATTAATAAACTTGTAAGAGTGACAGTTCTAAAGAAAAGGCCAAGTAGTCTTCCACTTACATATATTAATTGCGTATCAATATAAACTATTATTTATATTAATAAAAAACAAAGCTGACAGCTCTGTTCATCTTCCAGAACTCTACAATATTCCCTCAGGACAGTTCAAGATGGCCAGCTCTGGCAATGCCGGCCGACAACAGCCACTCTCACAGGAACTGTCAGGCTGTTCTGGTGGTGTGGGGTTCCCCCGTAAAGGAACGGACCGAAACTGCACTGACTGTAACTGCAATCAGTTACTGCTCTTCTGGCCAGGATGGCTCTGACACAGCTAACCTTGGCAGTCAAGGGTTACATCAAGTGTTTCATCGTGTTATCTTGCATTCCGATGTCATATTCAGGAAATCAACTTTCCTCAGATTGCTGCTGCCATTTTGTTCTCAGGCCCAACTCCCACCTCCCTTCCCCTCCCTCCCTTTCCCCTTTTGCCTTCCCCAGGGGTTGGGTCTGCGGGTCCCCTTTCCCCATTGGTCACGCAGGCAGCCTGAACTGGCCTGTAAACCCTCAAGGCACCTCCATCACCGTCCCTTTTTCTTCAGGCCGCTGGGCCTACGGGCCTGCTGACCCCCATCACAGACACAGATGGAGGTAAAGAGAACTCCGTGCTAAATAGCTGCAGAGAAGACAACCCTGTGATCTCAGCTCCTAACCCTCCGCCGCAGGACAAAGCAGAGAAGAGTGATGCCAATATGTGGGGAATATGTTAAGGGTTTATTTTTGTTATAAATGGGACAGGGTTTTTTTTATAAATGGGATGGGACAGGGTTGTTGCCACGCTGTCTTTGGGACTGTCTGTGGGGATGTCTTCTCTGTTGTTGGACCCGGGAGCAGCTGTGTGCCCGGGCTGGTCCACAGAGGAATGAACACACGTGGACTGTCTTCAAGGTTTGTTTTCTTTGCCGCTTGGGACAGCAGCCATCAGGTGGGGATGGGACACGGCTGCTTCGGTGCCATCCTTGGGTCTGGCTGTGGGGACGTCTTCTCCGGTGGTTTGCCCGGGAGCGGCTTTGTGCCCGGGCTGGTCCGCTGAAGAGTGAAGCCAAGTCTGTGTGGACTCTCGTCAAGGTTTCCTTTCTACACAGCTTGAGACCGCAGCTATCGTGTGCGGTTGGGACACGGCCGCTCCTGTGTTGTCTTCAGGACGGTCTGTGGGGACGGATCTTCTGGTGATTTCCCCTTGAAGCGGCTTTGTGCCCGGGCTGGTCCCCGCTGCCTGGACGGGCTGGTCCCCGCTGCCTGGACCGGCTGCCACAGCCTCCTCGGGGCCGGCTGCTGGAAGCTGAAGCCCGACGCCCCACTGGGGATCGGCTTCGAGTGTGGGCCCGCCTTCGCTGCCTGGATTGTCTCCGGCGTGGAGGCCGCAGGGCAACCCTCAAGGACCACTGTCGTGCTGGTGAGGCCGAGGTGTGGGTGCTGCTCTGAGCACCTTGGGCTGTGGTATGGCTCCCACCAAGACGTCTTCGGGGATGAGTCTGGGAGCCTGAGGCCCGGCCTTGCAACGGGGAGCGGCTCCTTGTGCTTCCGGTCCCCTGCTGCCTGGGCCGCGCTGTGGGCGCAGGTACTGCGGATCTTCTGCAGGACCACGCTGTCCTCCTTCTGGTGCGGATCTGGGAGCAGGTCTGGTCACCTGCAGCTGGTGCCCGTCTTCTCCCACCACGTCCTCGGCGCTGCTGAGTAGTGTCCTGCTCCTCAGATAGATGGGAGCAGGTGGTGGACTCCTCAGTCGCCAGCACTCTGGGCTGGATGCTGAGTTCAGGCAGCTGGGAGCTGCAGGATGGGCTGGATGCTGCCTGTTTAGCAGGACCAGAGCTGACGTTTTCAGGCCCTGTAACGATGTGGGAAGGCAGTGGTGCCTCCCGGATGGAAGTGCTGGGAAGCTCAGAGCTGGTGCAGGAGTCTGTAAGGAGAGATGGGAAGCTCAGCAGGATGAACATGCAGCCCCAGGGCAGGACAGGCTGCCAGCCCCATGGGGCAGAGAGACTGTGGCAAGGCCACCCTGAGCACCTGCTGCCAGGCCATGCCTGGCCCCAGTCCCGCGGCACGTGGCTCTTTGCTTCTTACCGGTGCACACGCCAGCACAGCTGTCACACTCCCAGCTGCTGATCATTGTGGCCCAGAAGGAGCAGCACAGGTGCATGCCTTTTGCTGCACAGGAGCTACAGAGGAGCAGCTCCCAGAGCCTGCAGATGCAAAGGGGTTGTGGCTGTGAGGATGAAGCCAACCAAGGCAGGGAGCAGCCGGCACAGTTCTGGTGCTCAGTCCTTGCTCCCCCAGCCGATGGTGAAGCTGAGATCCCACACAGAGCCCAAGAGGACTGTGGAGCTCACTCACCCGTCCACCGGTGCACTCTCCCTGCCTCCAGGATAGGTGCACCTGCGGGCATCACAGCGCCCGTGCCTTTCTCTCAGTGGCTGGAATGACTCGTCGTCCCACCAAGATGGTCGTCTGCCAGAGAAGAGAGGGAATGTGATGACTCCCCAGTGCCCCAGGTGTAAGGCAGATCAGGGCATCCACCTTGAGCTCATTCCCAGCTTCTCCACGAAGCTGAGACCAGTGCTTGTGGGACGGCAAGGGACTGGGCCTGCCAGAGCTGGCACAGCTTCTGTGCCCGAGTGTCTGCAGAGCCGGGCAGAAAGACACCAACCTGACTGGGATTTGGATCCCCAGCGTGGTCATTCTGGAGCGGAATCGCCCTCTTGCTCTACAGACGGGGCAGACAAAACACATGGTGGCAGCGTGCGCGGCATATTTCTGCAGGAGAAGCACAAGCAGCGTGAGCACCAGCAGGGCTGGGTGCTACTCAGCACTGGCCGTGCCTGCAGCACAAAACCATGACAAGGGTGCAGGGTGAGGGGAGGGCTCCTACCCTGATGCAGGCCCGGTGGAACCAGGCCTGTTTGCACACCGGGCACACCATGGTGTGGAAGGACGTGCTGTCCCCCACAGGCTCCACACAGATGACGCAGAGTGTGTTGGGAGATGGAGCTGCCTCCTCTGCCTGCTGAGGGCGATGCTCCCAGCAGAAGGACCTGGGCAGGAGGACAGAAGGGACATGCACGGTGAGAAGTGCTGTGAGGAGGGCAGAGGACCAGGAAAGAGCGCCAGGCCTGGGCTCTGGCTGTGGCAGGCTGCTGGCAGGTGTCGCTGTGGGTTCCTCTCTGGGAGGGACAGCAGCTTTGCTGCTGCGGCCAGACCTTACCTGTACTGCCCAAAGTATTGCGTCACGCACTCCCCGTCCTCGGCGCAGGGTAGATGGAAGCTGCGCTCACAGCCTGTCTCCGCGCAGCTGATGGCAGCTCCCCTCTCGCCACAGACAAAGCAGTGCTGCAAAGAGCAGACCAGTGCCCATCAGCTGTGGGCTCAGGGCCTCCGCGGCTGACCCCACTTTTCCAGGCAGGGCACAGGCTGTGGGCAGCACTGCCCCACGCTCTGGACAGCCGCCTGGCAGACGAGGCTTGTCTGCTGTGGTGGGACTTTGTACCGGAGCCATGATCACTTTCTTTGGGCCCACGCAAAGCCAGTGTGAGCCTCTGCCAACACCAAGCTCCCCATTCAGTTCAGGTCCTCACCTTCTGGTCTGCCAGTTGGATTGTGTGCTGGATGGCGCCAGGGGGGAAGCCAAAAATCCCCCCCTCTCGGCTTCTCCATTCCAAGAGGCCATCGGCAAAGAACTGTAAGAGAGAAAAGAGCGTGATCTCCTGAGGCCGGAAAGGAAGGGAGCATCCCTGGCAGGAGCCCTAGGCCTCGAGGGAACTCACCAAGCAGAACTGGTGGACGCAGAGCCCACCAGTGGCAAATATCTGTCCACAGATGTCGGGGTGGACCTGTGCCCGGCGGCACAGCATGCACACTGCAGAGGAAGGAGAGAGCAACCGTGAGCAGCGCTGAGCACCTGGCAGGGCCGGGTGTCCCTGGGGGCCATCCCCGGGCCCTGCTCCGGGCCTGCCATGCCGGCTGAGGGGCAGGGCTGGAAGGGGTGGAGGGGAAGGGGGCATTGCAGGCCTAGTGCTGCCAGCAGCAGCCACAGCTTGGCTGGGTTCCCTGGCCGAGGAGCAGAGGGGCCCTGCCTGCCCACAGTGCTGGGGAAGCTCCTCCTTGTCCCTTTCTCTCCTCCTGGCCACAGGCAGACCCCCAGCAGCCCTCTGCCTGGCAGCGGGGAGCTGCGCACAGGGATACGCTGCTCTCACCTGGCTCCCCAGAGTTGGGGGCCTCCTCCTTCCCTCCAAACACGTTCGGCATCATTGGCAAGAAACAAGAGAGTCAGTGCTCTCTCCACACCTCACCAAGCCGCACTGAGCTCGGCCCCAGCCCAGCAGCCTTAGCTCTGCTCCCGGCCCCGCGGGTCACAATGGCCGCTCCCTGCCACCACTGTGACATCACGGTCACCACTGTGACATCACAGGGGCTGAGGGTGCAGCACACGTCTGGGAGGGTGGCAGCTCCTGTGGGCAATGCAGAGTTAGGGGCCCGGTGCTGACAGCATCCTTAGGGAGCAAGGATGGCCTCCCTCAGGCCTTCCGCACCGCGCCCGTGTTGGGACGGCACAGCAGAGAGTCTAGGAAAGGCCTGCGGGTCAACAGCGCAGCCCGCATTTCTAGTGCGTGTGCTGACCGACTTCCCAGGCTCTGATGGCCACAGGACAAGGGGGAACGGCATCACTGGCAGGAAGACACTCAAGATATCTGCACGTTGGAAGCACAGAAGCACACAGTGGCATTACTGTCTTATGCCCAAATTAAAATAACTACTGCTTGGACATCATAGTTCAAAACAACCTAGTCTGCCTCTATAGTTCTATTTTTTAACTTTGTGTTTGGAAAACGTGACCCTTAATGACAGTCTGACCACTTTGCTGTAGTTTTCACAGAATCACAGAATTTTTCAGGTTGGAAGAGACCTAGAAGATCGTCTATTCCAACCATTACCAGTACTTCCCAGCTAAACCATATTCCTCAACGCAACATCCAAACGTTTCTTGAACACTCCCATGGTCAGTGACTCTACCACCTCCCTGGGCAGTGCATTCCAATGCCTGACTACCCTTTCTGAGAAGTAATACTTCCTAATGTCCAGCCTGAACCTCCCCTGTCGCAGCTTGATACCATTCCCTCTAGTTCTATCACTGTCTACACGAGAGAAGAGGCCAACCCCCAGCTCACCACAACCTCCCTTCAGGAAGTTATAGAGAGCTATAAGGTCTCCCCTGAGCCTCCTCTTCTCCAGGCTGAACAATCCCAGTTCCCTCAGCCGCTCCTCATAAGGCCTGTGCTCCAGACCCCTCACCAGCTTCGTAGCCCTCCTCTGAACATGTTCCAGGGCCTCAGTGTCTTTCTTGCAGTGAGGGGCCCAAAACTGAACACAGTACTCAAGGTGTGGCCGCACCAATGCCGAGTACAGGGGGACAATTACCTCCCCGTTCCTGCTAGTAACACTGTTTTTGATGCAAGCCAGGATGCCGTTGGCCTTCTTGGCCACCCGGGCACGCTGTCGGCTCATGTTCAGCCGTGCATCAATCAGTACTCCCAGGTCCGTTTCCTCAACACAGTCCTCCAGCCACTCTGTCCCAAGCCTATAGCGTTGCCTGGGGTTGTTGTGGCCAAAGTGCAGGACCCGGCATTTGGTCTTGTTAAACCTCATCCCGTTGGCTTCGGCCCAGCTCTCCAGCCTATCCAGATCGCTCTGTAGGGCCTCGCTACCCTCAGGCAGATCCACACTCCCAGCCAATTTGGTGTCATCTGCGAACTTGCTGAGGGAGCACTCAATGCCCTCATCCAAGTCATCAATAAAGATGTTGAAGAGGACAGGCCCTAGCACCGACCCCTGGGGGACACCACACGTGACTGGTCTCCAACTGGATTTAACTCCATTTATCACCACTCTCTGGGCCCAGCCCTCCAGCCAGCTCCTTACCCAGCCGAGAGTGTACCCATCCAAGCCACGGGCTGCCAGCTTTTGCAGGAGAATTGTATGGGAGACAGTGTCAAAGGCTTTGCTGAAGTCTAAGTAGACCACATCAACAGCCTTACCTTCATCCATCAGACGGGTCACAGGGTCATAGAAGGAGATCAGATTGGTCATGCAGGACCTTCCCTTCACGAACCCATGCTGGCTAGGTCTGATCTCCTGGTCATCCCACACCTGCCGCGTGATCTCCCTCAAGACAATCTGTTCCATTACCTTCCCTGGCACCGAGGTCAGGCTCACAGGCCTGTAGTTCCCCGGATCCTCCTTACAACCTTTCTTGTAAATGGGAGTCACGTTGGCAAGCCTCTAGTCTTCTGGGACCTCACCCATTAACAAGGAGCGCTGAAAGATAACAGAAAGCGGAGCACTCTTGGGTGAATCTCATCCAGCCCCATGGACTTGTGGCAGTCCAGTTGGAGCAGTAATTCCCTGACCTCTTCTTCAAGGATCACAGGGGGTTCAGTCTGCTTCCCAGCCGAGGCTACCAAGCCAGAGCGTGGGGAGCCCTGGGAATAACCGAGATGACTTTTAAAGACAGACGTAAAGGAGGCATTCAGAACTTCTGCCTTTTCCTTATCTTCTGTGATCACATTCCCAGCCTCGTCCAGTAAAGAATGGAGATTCCCCTTTGTATTCCTCTTACAGTTGATGTATTTGTAAAAGAGTTTCTTGTTTGTTTTTACCCCAGCTGCCAGCTTAGATTCAAGCTGGGCTTTTGCCTCTCTGATTTTCCCTCTACACATCTTAACAGCCTCTTTGTAGTCATTTTGAGTTCCTCTTCCCTCCTTCCACAGGCGGTAGATTCTCTTTTTCTCCCGTAACCTTAAGAACAGTTCCCTATTCATCCATGCCGGTCTTCTTCCCCGCCGGCTCATTTTGCGGCTCAGGGGGACCGCCTGCTTCTGCACCTTTAAGACTTCCTTCTTCAAGAGCGACCAGCCATCTTGGACCCTTTTGTTTGCTAAGACTGAACGCCAGGGGACTGCCCCTATTAGTCTTCTGAACAAATCAAAGTCTGCCCTCCGGAAGTCTAGGGTGGCAGTTTTGCTGTTCTGCCTCCAGGCTCCACCTAGAATTGAGAACTCTACCATTTCATGGTCACTCTGTCCAAGGCAGCCCCCAACCTCCACATCTCCCACTAGACCTTCCCTGTTTGTGAACAGCAGGTCTAGCGGAGCAGCTCCTCTCGTGGGCTCTCTCACCAGCTGCATTAGGAAGTTATCCTCTATGCATTCCAGGAACCTCCTAGACTGCTTCTTTTCCGCCATGCCGTACTCCCAGCATATGTCAGGGAAGTTAAAGTCACCCATGAGGACAAGGGCTGGTGACCGCGCAGCTCCTGCCAGCTGCTTATAGAACAGCTCGTCTGCCTCTTCATCCTGGTTTGGCGGTCCATAACAGACGCCCACCAGGATGTCAGCCTTATCGGCCCTTCCCCTGATTTTTACCCATAGGGATTCTACCACATCGTCCCCAGTCACAAGCTCTGCAGCATGAAAGCAATCCCTGACATAGAGAGCCACCCCGCCACCCCTCCTTCCTCGCCTGTCATTCCTGAAGAGTTTGTAGCCATCCATTCCAGCACTCCAGTCGTGGGAGCAATCCCACCATGTTTCCGTTATGGCAACTAGGTCATAGTTTGCCTGCCTCACAATGGCTTCCAACTCTTCTTGTTTGTTTCCCATGCTGCGTGCATTGGTATAGGTGCACCTCAGCCGAGCCCCTCGCCTTGCTCCTAACCCAATACCACTTCATCAGGCTTATCCCTAGAAGACCTGCCTTTACCCCCTTTGCCCTTCGTAGAGTCATCCTCCTCCGTCACGAAGGCACAAGACGATGGGTTCTTACTCAGTTACTGCTCTTCTGGCCAGGATGGCTCTGACACAGCTAACCTTGGCAGTCAAGGGTTACATCAAGTGTTTCATCGTGTTATCTTGCATTCCGATGTCATATTCAGGAAATCAACTTTCCTCAGATTGCTGCCGCCTTTTTGTTCTCAGGCCCGACTCCCACCTCCCTTCCCCTCCCTCCCTTTCCCCTTTGGCCTTCCCCAGGGGTTGGGTCTGCGGGTCCCCTTTCCCCATTGGTCACGCAGGCAGCCTGAACTGGCCTGTAAACCCTCAAGGCACCTCCATCACCGTCCCTTTTTCTTCAGGCCGCTGGGCCTACGGGCCTGCTGACCCCCATCAAAGACACAGATGGACGTAAAGAGAACTCCGTGCTAAATAGCTGCAGAGAAGACAACCCTGTGATCTCGGCTCCTAACACCCCGCCGCAGGACAAAGCAGAGAAGAATGATGCCAATATGTGGGGAATATGTTAAGGGTTTATTTTTGTTATAAATGGGACAGGGTTTTTTTTATAAATGGGATGGGACAGGGTTGTTGCCACGCTGTCTTTGGGACTGTCTGTGGGGATGTCTTCTCTGTTGTTGGACCCGGGAGCAGCTGTGTGCCCGGGCTGGCCCACAGAGGAATGAAGACACGTGGACTGTCTTCAAGGTTTGTTTTCTTTGCCGCTTGGGACAGCAGCCATCAGGTGGGGATGGGACACGGCTGCTTCGGTGCCATCCTTGGGTCTGGCTGTGGGGACGTCTTCTCCGGTGGTTTGCCCGGGAGCGGCTTTGTGCCCGGGCTGGTCCGCTGAAGAGTGAAGCCAAGTCTGTGTGGACTCTCGTCAAGGTTTCCTTTCTACACAGCTTGAGACCGCAGCTATCGTGTGCGGTTGGGACACGGCCGCTCCTGTGCTGTCTTCAGGACGGTCTGTGGGGACGGATCTTCTGGAGATTTCCCCTTGAAGCGGCTTTGTGCCCGGGCTGGTCCCCGCTGCCTGGACGGGCTGGTCCCCGCTGCCTGGACCGGCTGCCACAGCCTCCTCGGGGCCGGCTGCTGGAAGCTGAAGCCCGACGCCCCACTGGGGATCGGCTTCGAGTGTGGGCCCGCCTTCGCTGCCTGGATTGTCTCCGGCGTGGAGGCCGCAGGGCAACCCTCAAGGACCACCGTCGTGCTGGTGAGGCCGAGGTGTGGGTGCTGCTCTGAGCACCTTGGGCTGTGGTATGGCTCCCACCAAGACGTCTTCGGGGATGAGTCTGGGAGCCTGAGGCCCGGCCTTGCAACGGGGAGCGGCTCCTTGTGCTTCCGGTCCCCTGCTGCCTGGGCCGCGCTGTGGGTGCAGGTACTGCGGATCTTCTGCAGGACCACGCTGTCCTCCTTCTGGTGCGGGTCTGGGAGCAGGTCTGGACACCTGCAGCTGGTGCCCGTCTTCTCCCACCACGTCCTCGGCGCTGCTGAGTAGTGTCCCGCTCCTCAGATGGATGGGAGCAGGTGGTGGACTCCTCAGTGGCCAGCACTCTGGGCTGGATGCTGAGTTCAGGCAGCTGGGAGCTGCAGGATGGGCTGGATGCTGCCTGTTTAGCAGGACCAGAGCTGACGTTTTCAGGCCCTGTAACGATGTGGGAAGGCAGTGGTGCCTCCCGGATGGAAGTGCTGGGAAGCTCAGAGCTGGTGCAGGAGTCTGTAAGGAGAGATGGGAAGCTCAGCAGGATGAACATGCAGCCCCAGGGCAGGACAGGCTGCCAGCCCCATGGGGCAGAGAGACTGTGGCAAGGCCACCCTGAGCACCTGCTGCCAGGCCATGCCTGGCCCCAGTCCCACGGCACGTGGCTCTTTGCTTCTTACCGGTGCACACGCCAGCACAGCTGTCACACTCCCAGCTGCTGATCATTGTGGCCCAGAAGGAGCAGCACAGGTGCATGCCTTTTGCTGCACAGGAGCTACAGAGGAGCAGCTCCCAGAGCCTGCAGATGCAAAGGGGTTGTGGCTGTGAGGATGAAGCCAACCAAGGCAGGGAGCAGCCGGCACAGTTCTGGTGCTCAGTCCTTGCTCCCCCAGCCGATGGTGAGGCTGAGATCCCACACAGAGCCCAAGAGGACTGTGGAGCTCACTCACCCGTCCACCGGTGCACTCTCCCTGCCTCCAGGATAGGTGCACCTGCGGGCATCACAGCGCCCGTGCCTTTCTCTCAGTGGCTGGAATGACTCGTCGTCCCACCAAGATGGTCGTCTGCCAGAGAAGAGAGGAAATGTGATGACTCCCCAGTGCCCCAGGTGTAAGGCAGATCAGGGCATCCACCTTGAGCTCATTCCCAGCTTCTCCACGAAGCTGAGACCAGTGCTTGTGGGACGGCAAGGGACTGGGCCTGCCAGAGCTGGCACAGCTTCTGTGCCCGAGTGTCTGCAGAGCCCGGCAGAAAGACACCAACCTGACTGGGATTTGGATCCCCAGCGTGGTCATTCTGGAGCGGAATCGCCCTCTTGCTCTACAGACGGGGCAGACAAAACACATGGTGGCAGCGTGCGCGGCATATTTCTGCAGGAGAAGCACAAGCAGCGTGAGCACCAGCAGGGCTGGGTGCTACTCAGCACTGGCCGTGCCTGCAGCACAAAACCATGACAAGGGTGCAGGGTGAGGGGAGGGCTCCTACCCTGATGCAGGCCCGGTGGAACCAGGCCTGTTTGCACACCGGGCACACCATGGTGTGGAAGGACGTGCGGTCCCCCACAGGCTCCACACAGATGACGCAGAGTGTGT
Source organism: Excalfactoria chinensis (assembly GCF_039878825.1). Classification (NCBI taxonomy): domain Eukaryota; kingdom Metazoa; phylum Chordata; class Aves; order Galliformes; family Phasianidae; genus Excalfactoria; species Excalfactoria chinensis. The sequence continues at coordinate 560,504 of NW_027315575.1, forward strand.
TGGGAGATGGAGCTGCCTCCTCTGCCTGCTGAGGGCGATGCTCCCAGCAGAAGGACCTGGGCAGGAGGACAGAAGGGACATGCACGGTGAGAAGTGCTGTGAGGAGGGCAGAGGACCAGGAAAGAGCGCCAGGCCTGGGCTCTGGCTGTGGCAGGCTGCTGGCAGGTGTCGCTGTGGGTTCCTCTCTGGGAGGGACAGCAGCTTTGCTGCTGCGGCCAGACCTTACCTGTACTGCCCAAAGTATTGCGTCACGCACTCCCCGTCCTCGGCGCAGGGTAGATGGAAGCTGCGCTCACAGCCTGTCTCCGCGCAGCTGATGGCAGCTCCCCTCTTGCCACAGACAATGCAGTGCTGCAAAGAGCAGACCAGTGCCCATCAGCTGTGGGCTCAGGGCCTCCGCGGCCAACCCCACTTTTCCAGGCAGGGCACAGGCTGTGGGCAGCACTGCCTCACGCTCTGGAGAGCCACCTGGCAGACGAGGCTTGTCTGCTGTGGTGGGACTTTGTACCGGAGCCATGATCACTTTCTTTGGGCCCACGCAAAGCCAGTGTGAGCCTCTGCCAACACCAAGCTCCCCATTCAGTTCAGGTCCTCACCTTCTGGTCTGCCAGTTGGATTGTGTGCTGGATGGCGCCAGGGGGGAAGCCAAAAATCCCCCCCTCTCGGCTTCTCCATTCCAAGAGGCCATCGGCAAAGAACTGTAAGAGAGAAAAGAGCGTGATCTCGTGAGGCCGGAAAGGAAGGGAGCATCCCTGGCAGGAGCCCTAGGCCTCGAGGGAACTCACCAAGCAGAACTGGTGGACGCAGAGCCCACCAGTGGCAAATATCTGTCCACAGATGTCGGGGTGGACCTGTGCCCGGCGGCACAGCATGCACACTGCAGAGGAAGGAGAGAGCAACCGTGAGCAGCGCTGAGCACCTGGCAGGGCCGGGTGTCCCTGGGGGCCATCCCCGGGCCCTGCTCCGGGCCTGCCATGCCAGCTGAGGGGCAGGGCTGGAAGGGGTGGAGGGGAAGGGGGCATTGCAGGCCTAGTGCTGCCAGCAGCAGCCACAGCTTGGCTGGGTTCCCTGGCCGAGGAGCAGAGGGGCCCTGCCTGCCCACAGTGCTGGGGAAGCTCCTCCTTGTCCCTTTCTCTCCTCCTGGCCACAGGCAGACCCCCAGCAGCCCTCTGCCTGGCAGCGGGGAGCTGCGCACAGGGATACGCTGCTCTCACCTGGCTCCCCAGAGTTGGGGGCCTCCTCCTTCCCTCCAAACACGTTCGGCATCATTGGCAAGAAACAAGAGAGTCAGTGCTCTCTCCACACCTCACCAAGCCGCACTGAGCTCGGCCTCAGCCCAGCAGCCTTAACTCTGCTCCCGGCCCCGCGGGTCACAATGGCCGCTCCCTGCCACCACTGTGACATCACGGTCACCACTGTGACATCACAGGGGCTGAGGGTGCAGCACACGTCTGGGAGGGTGGCAGCTCCTGTGGGCAATGCAGAGTTAGGGGCCCGGTGCTGACAGCATCCTTAGGGAGCAAAGATGGCCTCCCTCAGGCCTTCCGCACCGCGCCCGTGCTGGGACGGCACAGCAGAGAGTCTAGGAAAGGCCTGCAGGTCAACAGCGCAGCCCGCATTTCTAGTGTGTGTGCTGACCGACTTCCCAGGCTCTGATGGCCACAGGACAAGGGGGAACGGCATCACTGGCAGGAAGACACTCAAGATATCTGCACGTCGGAAGCACAGAAGCACACAGTGGCATTATTGTCTTATGCCCAAATTAAAATAACTGCTGCTTGGACATGATAGTTCAAAACAACCTAGTCTGCCTCTATAGTTCTATTTTTTAACTTTGTGTTTGGAAAACGTGACCCTTAATGACAGTCTGTCCACTTTGCTGTAGTTTTCACAGAATCACAGAATTTTTCAGGTTGGAAGAGACCTAGAAGATCATCTATTCCAACCATTACCAATACTTCCCAACTAAACCATATTCCTCAACGCAACATCCAAACGTTTCTTGAACACTCCCATGGTCAGTGACTCTACCACCTCCCTGGGCAGTGCATTCCAATGCCTGACTACCCTTTCTGAGAAGTAATACTTCCTAATGTCCAGCCTGAACCTCCCCTGTCGCAGCTTGATACCATTCCCTCTAGTTCTATCACTGTCTACACGAGAGAAGAGGCCAACCCCCAGCTCACCACAACCTCCCTTCAGGAAGTTATAGAGAGCTATAAGGTCTCCCCTGAGCCTCCTCTTCTCCAGGCTGAACAATCCCAGTTCCCTCAGCCGCTCCTCATAAGGCCTGTGCTCCAGACCCCTCACCAGCTTCGTAGCCCTCCTCTGAACATGTTCCAGGGCCTCAGTGTCTTTCTTGCAGTGAGGGGCCCAAAACTGAACACAGTACTCAAGGTGCGGCCGCACCAATGCCGAGTACAGGGGGACAATTACCTCCCTGTTCCTGCTAGTAACACTGTTTTTGATGCAAGCCAGGATGCCGTTGGCCTTCTTGGCCACCCGGGCACACTGTTGGCTCATGTTCAGCCGTGCATCAATCAGTACTCCCAGGTCCGTTTCCTCAACACAGTCCTCCAGCCACTCTGTCCCAAGCCTATAGCGTTGCCTGGGGTTGTTGTGGCCAAAGTGCAGGACCCGGCATTTGGTCTTGTTAAACCTCATCCCGTTGGCTTCGGCCCAGCTCTCCAGCCTATCCAGATCGCTCTGTAGGGCCTCGCTACCCTCAGGCAGATCCACACTCCCAGCCAATTTGGTGTCATCTGCGAACTTGCTGAGGGAGCACTCAATGCCCTCATCCAAGTCATCAATAAAGATGTTGAAGAGGACAGGCCCTAGCACCGACCCCTGGGGGACACCACACGTGACTGGTCTCCAACTGGATTTAACTCCATTTATCACCACTCTCTGGGCCCGGCCCTTCAGCCAGCTCCTTACCCAGCCGAGAGTGTACCCATCCAAGCCACGGGCTGCCAGCTTTTGCAGGAGAATAGTATGGGAGACAGTGTCAAAGGCTTTGCTGAAGTCTAAGTAGACCACATCAACAGCCTTACCTTCATCCATCAGCCGGGTCACAGGGTCATAGAAGGAGATCAGATTGGTCATGCAGGACCTGCCCTTCACGAACCCATGCTGGCTAGGTTTGATCTCCCGGTCATCCCACACCTGCCGCGTGATCTCCCTCAAGACAATCTGTTCCATTACCTTCCCTGGCACCGAGGTCAGGCTCACAGGCCTGTAGTTCCCCGGATCCTCCTTACAACCTTTCTTGTCAATGGGAGTCACGTCGGCAAGCCTCCAGTCTTCTGGGACCTCACCCATTAACAAGGAGCGCTGAAAGATAACAGAAAGCGGCTCAGCGATCACTTCTGCCAGTTCCTTCAGCACTCTTGGGTGAATCTCATCCGGCCCCATGGACTTGTGGCAGTCCAGTTGGAGCAGTAATTCCCTGACCTCTTCTTCAAGAATCACAGGGGGTTCAGTCTGCTTCCCAGCCGAGGCTACCAAGCCAGAGCATGGGGAGCCCTGGGAATAACCGAGATGACTTTTAAAGACAGACGTAAAGGAGGCATTCAGAACTTCTGCCTTTTCCTTATCTTCTGTGATCACATTCCCAGCCTCGTCCAGTAAAGAATGGAGATTCCCCTTTGTATCCCTCTTACAGTTGATGTATTTGTAAAAGAGTTTCTTGTTTGTTTTTACCCCAGCTGCCAGCTTCGATTCAAGCTGGGCTTTTGCCTCTCTGATTTTCCCTCTACACATCTTAACAGCCTCTTTGTAGACTTTTTGAGTTGCTCTTCCCTCCTTCCACAGGCGGTAGATTCTCTTTTTCTCCCGTAACCTTAAGAACAGTTCCCTATTCATCCATGCCGGTCTTCTTCCCCACCGGCTCATTTTGCGGCTCAGGGGGACCGCCTGCTTCTGCGCCTTTAAGACTTCCTTCTTCAAGAGCGACCAGCCATCTTGGACCCCTTTGTTTGCTAAGACTGAACGCCAGGGGACTGCCCCTATTAGTCTTCTGAACAAATCAAAGTCTGCCCTCCGGAAGTCTAGGGTGGCAGTTTTGCTGTTCTGCCTCCAGGCTCCACCTAGAATTGAGAACTCTACCATTTCGTGGTCACTCTGTCCAAGGCAGCCCCCAACCTCCACATCTCCCACTAGACCTTCCCTGTTTGTGAACAGCAGGTCTAGCGGAGCGGCTCCTCTCGTGGGCTCTCTCACCAGCTGCATTAGGAAGTTATCCTCTATGCATTCCAGGAACTTCCTAGACTGCTTCTTTTCCGCCATGCCGTACTCCCAGCATATGTCAGGGAAGTTAAAGTAACCCATGAGGACAAGGGCCGGTGACCGCGCAGCTCCTGCCAGCTGCTTATAGAACAGCTCGTCTGCCTCTTCATCCTGGTTTGGCGGTCCATAACAGACGCCCACCAGGATGTCAGCCTTATCGGCCCTTCCCCTGATTTTTACCCATAGGGATTCTACCACATCGTCCCCAGTCACAAGCTCTGCAGCATGAAAGCAATCCCTGACATAGAGAGCCACACCGCCACCCCTCCTTCCTCGCCTGTCATTCCTGAAGAGTTTGTAGCCATCCATTCCAGCACTCCAGTCGTGGGAGCAATCCCACCATGTTTCCGTTATGGCAACTAGGTCATAGTTTGCCTGCCTCACAATGGCTTCCAACTCTTCTTGTTTGTTTCCCATACTGCGTGCATTGGTATAGGCGCACCTCAGCCGAGCCCCTCACCTTGCTCCTAACCCAATACCACTTCATCAGGCTTATCCCTAGAAGACCTGCCTTTACCCCCTTTTCCCTTCATAGAGTCATCCTCCTCCGTCACGAAGGCACAAGACGATGGGTTCTTACTCAGTTACTGCTCTTCTGGCCAGGATGGCTCTGACACAGCTAACCTTGCAGTCAAGGGTTACATCAAGTGTTTCATCGTGTTATCTTGCATTCCAATGTCATATTCAGGAAATCAACTTTCCTCAGATTGCTGCCGCCTTTTTGTTCTCAGGCCCGACTCCCACCTCCCTTCTCCTCCCTCCCTTTCCCCTTTGGCCTTCCCCAGGGGTTGGGTCTGCGGGTCCCCTTTTCCCATTGGTCACACAGGCAGCCTGAACTGGCGTGTAAACCCTCAAGGCACCTCCATCACCGTCCCTTTTTCTTCAGGCCGCTGGGCCTACGGGCCTGCTGACCCCCATCACAGACACAGATGGAGGTAAAGAGAACTCTGTGCTAAATAGCTGCAGAGAAGACAACCCTGTGATCTCGGCTCCTAACACCCCGCCGCAGGACAAAGCAGAGAAGAATGATGCCAATATGTGGGGAATATGTTAAGGGTTTATTTTTGTTATAAATGGGACAGGGTTTTTTTTATAAATGGGATGGGACAGGGTTGTTGCCACGCTGTCTTTGGGACTGTCTGTGGGGATGTCTTCTCTGTTGTTGGACCCGGGAGTAGCTGTGTGCCCGGGCTGGCCCACAGAGGAATGAAGACACGTGGACTGTCTTCAAGGTTTGTTTTCTTTGCCGCTTGGGACAGCAGCCATCAGGTGGGGATGGGACACGGCTGCTTCGGTGCCATCCTTGGGTCTGGCTGTGGGGACGTCTTCTCCGGTGGTTTGCCCGGGAGCGGCTTTGTGCCCGGGCTGGTCCGCTGAAGAGTGAAGCCAAGTCTGTGTGGACTCTCGTCAAGGTTTCCTTTCTACACAGCTTGAGACCGCAGCTATCGTGTGCGGTTGGGACACGGCCGCTCCTGTGCTGTCTTCAGGACGGTCTGTGGGGACATATCTTTTGGAGATTTCCCCTTGAAGCGGCTTTGTGCCCGGGCTGGTCCGCTGAAGAGTGAAGCCAAGTCTGTGTGGACTCTCGTCAAGGTTTCCTTTCTACACAGCTTGAGACCGCAGCTATCGTGTTCTGTTGGGACACGGCCGCTCCTGTGCTGTCTTCAGGACGGTCTGTGGGGACATATCTTCTGGAGATTTCCCCTTGAAGCGGCTTTGTGCCCGGGCTGGTCCGCTGAAGAGTGAAGCCAAGTCTGTGTGGACTCTCGTCAAGGTTTCCTTTCTACACAGCTTGAGACCGCAGCTATCGTGTGCGGTTGGGACACGGCCGCTCCTGTGCTGTCTTCAGGACGGTCTGTGGGGACATATCTTCTGGAGATTTCCCCTTGAAGCGGCTTTGTGCCCGGGCTGGTCCGCTGAAGAGTGAAGCCAAGTCTGTGTGGACTCTCGTCAAGGTTTCCTTTCTACACAGCTTGAGACCGCAGCTATCGTGTGCGGTTGGGACATGGCCGCTCCTGTGCTGTCTTCAGGACGGTCTGTGGGGACATATCTTCTGGAGATTTCCCCTTGAAGCGGCTTTGTGCCCAGGCTGGTCCCCGCTGCCTGGACGGGCTGGTCCCCGCTGCCTGGACCGGCTGCCACAGCCTCCTCGGGGCCGGCTGCTGGAAGCTGAAGCCCGACGCCCCACTGGGGATCGGCTTCGAGTGTGGGCCCGCCTTCGCTGCCTGGATTGTCTCCGGCGTGGAGGCCGCAGGGCAACCCTCAAGGACCACCGTCGTGCTGGTGAGGCCGAGGTGTGGGTGCTGCTCTGAGCACCTTGGGCTGTGGTATGGCTCCCACCAAGACGTCTTCGGGGATGAGTCTGGGAGCCTGAGGCCCGGCCTTGCAACGGGGAGCGGCTCCTTGTGCTTCCGGTCCCCTGCTGCCTGGGCCGCGCTGTGGGCGCAGGTACTGCGGATCTTCTGCAGGACCACGCTGTCCTCCTTCTGGTGCGGGTCTGGGAGCAGGTATTGTCACCTGCAGCTGGTGCCCGTCTTCTCCCACCACGTCCTCGGCGCTGCTGAGTAGTGTCCTGCTCCTCAGATAGATGGGAGCAGGTGGTGGACTCCTCAGTGGCCAGCACTCTGGGCTGGATGCTGAGTTCAGGCAGCTGGGAGCTGCAGGATGGGCTGGATGCTGCCTGTTTAGCAGGACCAGAGCTGACGTTTTCAGGCCCTGTAACGATGTGGGAAGGCAGTGGTGCCTCCCGGATGGAAGTGCTGGGAAGCTCAGAGCTGGTGCAGGAGTCTGTAAGGAGAGATGGGAAGCTCAGCAGGATGAACATGCAGCCCCAGGGCAGGACAGGCTGCCAGCCCCATGGGGCAGAGAGACTGTGGCAAGGCCACCCTGAGCACCTGCTGCCAGGCCATGCCTGGCCCCAGTCCCGCGGCACGTGGCTCTTTGCTTCTTACCGGTGCACACGCCAGCACAGCTGTCACACTCCCAGCTGCTGATCATTGTGGCCCAGAAGGAGCAGCACAGGTGCATGCCTTTTGCTGCACAGGAGCTACAGAGGAGCAGCTCCCAGAGCCTGCAGATGCAAAGGGGTTGTGGCTGTGAGGATGAAGCCAACCAAGGCAGGGAGCAGCCGGCACAGTTCTGGTGCTCAGTCCTTGCTCCCCCAGCCGATGGTGAGGCTGAGATCCCACACAGAGCCCAAGAGGACTGTGGAGCTCACTCACCCGTCCACCGGTGCACTCTCCCTGCCTCCAGGATAGGTGCACCTGCGGGCATCACAGTGCCCGTGCCTTTCTCTCAGTGGCTGGAATGACTCGTCGTCCCACCAAGATGGTCGTCTGCCAGAGAAGAGAGGAAATGTGATGACTCCCCAGTGCCCCAGGTGTAAGGCAGATCAGGGCATCCACCTTGAGCTCATTCCCAGCTTCTCCACGAAGCTGAGACCAGTGCTTGTGGGACGGCAGGGGACTGGGCCTGCCAGAGCTGGCACAGCTTCTGTGCCCGAGTGTCTGCAGAGCCGGGCAGAAGGACACCAACCTGACTGGGATTTGGATCCCCAGCGTGGTCATTCTGGAGCGGAATCGCCCTCTTGCTCTACAGACGGGGCAGACAAAACACATGGTGGCAGCGTGCGCGGCATATTTCTGCAGGAGAAGCACAAGCAGCGTGAGCACCAGCAGGGCTGGGTGCTACTCAGCACTGGCCGTGCCTGCAGCACAAAACCATGACAAGGGTGCAGGGTGAGGGGAGGGCTCCTACCCTGATGCAGGCCCGGTGGAACCAGGCCTGTTTGCACACCGGGCACACCATGGTGTGGAAGGACGTGCTGTCCCCCACAGGCTCCACACAGATGACGCAGAGTGTGTTGGGAGATGGAGCTGCCTCCTCTGCCTGCTGAGGGCGATGCTCCCAGCAGAAGGACCTGGGCAGGAGAACAGAAGGGACATGCACGGTGAGAAGTGCTGTGAGGAGGGCAGAGGACCAGGAAAGAGCGCCAGGCCTGGGCTCTGGCTGTGGCAGGCTGCTGGCAGGTGTCGCTGTGGGTTCCTCTCTGGGAGGGACAGCAGCTTTGCTGCTGCGGCCAGACCTTACCTGTACTGCCCAAAGTATTGCGTCACGCACTCCCCGTCCTCGGCGCAGGGTAGATGGAAGCTGCGCTCACAGCCTGTCTCCGCGCAGCTGATGGCAGCTCCCCTCTCGCCACAGACAAAGCAGTGCTGCAAAGAACAGACCAGTGCCCATCAGCTGTGGGCTCAGGGCCTCCACGGCCGACCCCACTTTTCCAGGCAGGGCACAGGCTGTGGGCAGCACTGCCCCACGCTCTGGAGAGCCACCTGGCAGACGAGGCTTGTCTGCTGTGGTGGGACTTTGTACCGGAGCCATGATCACTTTCTTTGGGCCCACGCAAAGCCAGTGTGAGCCTCTGCCAACACCAAGCTCCCCATTCAGTTCAGGTCCTCACCTTCTGGTCTGCCAGTTGGATTGTGTGCTGGATGGCGCCAGGGGGGAAGCCAAAAATCCCCCCCTCTCGGCTTCTCCATTCCAAGAGGCCATCGGCAAAGAACTGTAAGAGAGAAAAGAGCGTGATCTCGTGAGGCCGGAAAGGAAGGGAGCATCCCTGGCAGGAGCCCTAGGCCTCGAGGGAACTCACCAAGCAGAACTGGTGGACGCAGAGCCCACCAGTGGCAAATATCTGTCCACAGATGTCGGGGTGGACCTGTGCCCGGCAGCACAGCATGCACACTGCAGAGGAAGGAGAGAGCAACCGTGAGCAGCGCTGAGCACCTGGCAGGACCGGGTGTCCCTGGGGGCCATCCCCGGGCCCTGCTCCGGGCCTGCCATGCCGGCTGAGGGGCAGGGCTGGAAGGGGTGGAGGGGAAGGGGGCATTGCAGGCCTAGTGCTGCCAGCAGCAGCCACAGCTTGGCTGGGTTCCCTGGCCGAGGAGCAGAGGGGCCCTGCCTGCCCACAGTGCTGGGGAAGCTCCTCCTTGTCCCTTTCTCTCCTCCTGGCCACAGGCAGACCCCCAGCAGCCCTCTGCCTGGCAGCGGGGAGCTGCGCACAGGGATACGCTGCTCTCACCTGGCTCCCCAGAGTTGGGGGCCTCCTCCTTCCCTCCAAACACGTTCGGCATCATTGGCAAGAAACAAGAGAGTCAGTGCTCTCTCCACACCTCACCAAGCCGCACTGAGCTCGGCCCCAGCCCAGCAGCCTTAGCTCTGCTCCCGGCCCCGCGGGTCACAATGGCCGCTCCCTGCCACCACTGTGACATCACGGTCACCACTGTGACATCACAGGGGCTGAGGGTGCAGCACACGTCTGGGAGGGTGGCAGCTCCTGTGGGCAATGCAGAGTTAGGGGCCCGGTGCTGACAGCATCCTTAGGGAGCAAAGATGGCCTCCCTCAGGCCTTCCGCACCGCGCCCGTGCTGGGACGGCACAGCAGAGAGTCTAGGAAAGGCCTGCGGGTCAACAGCACAGCCCGCATTTCTAGTGCGTGTGCTGACCGACTTCCCAGGCTCTGATGGCCACAGGACAAGGGGGAACGGCATCACTGGCAGGAAGACACTCAAGATATCTGCACGTTGGAAGCACAGCAGCACATAGTGGCATTACTGTCTTATGCCCAAATTAAAATAACTACTGCTTGGACATCATAGTTCAAAACTACCTAGTCTGCCTCTGTCGTTCTATTTTTTAACTTTGTGTTTGGAAAACGTGACCCTTAATGACAGTCTGACCATTTTGCTGTAGTTTTCCACGTAGGGGAAGTATAATGAATATTAACTGCGCTTCTCTAATTGTCCCTGAATTGTGTTTGTCCATTAGAGCTTATCTCAAGGTAGGAATTCTTGCAGATCTTAGGAATTCATGCTTTAGAGCACAAATTTTATTCAGAACTACAATATATATATATATATGTATGTATGAATCCCAAAGTAATTCAGCTCTCACTTATACCAAGTACAGTTATGCATTAAGTGAACACATTGACCTGTAATAAACGCTTAATACTGGGAATCAAAATCTTAAACTACACATTTAAAACTTGGTCATCTTCCTGGGGAATGCATGGATAACTTACATTCCTGAAGATTCCGCCATATTTAACCTGACCAAAGTAGTTAGTAAGCATCCGATACATCAGCAGCTGCTGTTCCTAGGCTACTTTTTTGATCTTGTGATTAAATTAATTTGATGTGGGTAACATACAGTTAATACACAGCCCTGTTAACGAGGTACTCCTGCTTAATGCTCACTAGCCTTCCTGAGGATCTTTACATACATCAGAATTACTCTGGATTCAAATAATGCAAGTCTGTGGTAACTAAATGATAACTTCCTATTTAGTCCTCCACTAGACCAAGTATTTTTTTCTGCTATGCAATAGACCATCTCACTGTCTAATTATAATTCCCTTAATTACTTCGTTCTTCTGAAATACAGGTATTTCATCCTTCTGGGTCTAGAGCAAGGTAGAAGGGAGACTGGAACTAGATGATGTTAAAGGTCCCTTCCAACCCAAACCATTCTATGATCCTATGATTTTTATGGAATAATATAAATCAAATATCCCAACTTCTAACTGTGTCAGGATTAACCAGTGTTTGTTAACATATTATATAGAATCATAGAATCATAGAATTACTCAGGTTGGAAAAGACCTTGAAGATCATCAAGTCCAACCGCAGACTAACCAGTAGCATATATCTTAAAAAAACAACCACGAAACAACACCACAACAACAAACCTCTGCTAAATCATATCCCTGAGTACCACATCCAAACGGCTCTTAAACACATCCAGGGATGGCGATTCAACCTGCAGTGATCCCTGGGGAGCCCATTCCAGTACCTAACCACCCTTTCTGTAAAGAAGTTCTTCCTAATATCCATCCTAAACTTGCCCTGGCGCAACTTGAGACCATTTCCCCTCGTCCTGTCACATGTCACTAGTGAGAAGAGACCTGCCCCACTCTCGCTGTAAGAACCTTTCAGGTACTGGAAGACGGCAATAAGGTCTCCCCTCAGCCTCCGCTTCCTCAGACTAAACAGCCCCAGCTTCCTTAGTCTCTCCTCGTAGGGCTGATTCTCCAAGCCCTTAACGAGCCTCGTTGCCCTTCTCTGGACCTGCTCCAGTACCTCCATGTCCTTCTTGTGCTGAGGTGCCCAAAACTGGACACAGTACTCGAGGTGAGGCCTCACCAATGCTGAGTACAGGGGCAGGATGACTCCCTTAGTCCTGCTCACCACACCATTCCTGATACAAGCCAGGATGCCATTGGCCCTCTTGGCCACCTGGGCACACTGCTGGCTCATATTCAGCCGACTGTCCATCAGCACACCAAGGTCCCTTTCCGTCTGGGAGCTTTCCAGCCACACCTCCCCAAGCCTGTAGGGTTGCCTGGGGTTGTTATGACCAAAATGCAGGATCCGACACTTGGCCCTGTTGAAACACATTCCATTAACCTTGGCCCATCGATCAAGTCTATCCAGGTCTCTCTGTAGTGCCCTTCTCCCCTCAGGCAGATCAACACTCCCTCCCAGCTTAGTGTCGTCTGCGAACTTACTGAGGGTGCACTTAATCCCCTCATCCAAATCATCAATGAAGATGTTAAACAGGAGCGGACCAAGCACCGAGCCCTGGGGGACGCCACTTGTGACCGGCCGCCAACTGGATTCCACTCCATTGACCACAACTCTCTGGGCCCGGCCATCCAACCAGTTCTTCACCCAGCGGAGCGTGCGCCCATCCAAACCACGGGCAGCCAGCTTCTCTACCAGAATGTTATGGGGGACAGTGTCAAAGGCCTTACTGAAGTCCAGGTAGACCACGTCACAGAATCACAGAATCACAGAAATTTTCATATTGGAAAAGACCTAGAAGATCATCTAGTCCAACCATTACCAATACTTCCCAGCTAAACCATATTCCTCAATGCAACATCCAAACGTTTCTTGAACACCCCCATGGTCGGTGACTCTACCACCTCCCTGGGCAGTGCATTCCAATGCCTGACTACCCTTTCTGAGAAGAAATACTTCCTAATGTCCAGCCTGAACCTCTCCTGTCGCAGCTTGAAACCATTCCCTCTAGTTCTATCACTGTCTACACGAGAGAAGAGGCCAACCTCCAGCTCACCACAACCTCCCTTCAGGAAGTTATAGAGAGCTATAAGGTCTCCCCTGAGCCTCCTCTTCTCCAGGCTGAACAATCCCAGTTCCCTCAGCCGCTCCTCATAAGGCTTGTGCTCCAGACCCCTCACCAGCTTCGTAGCCCTCCTCTGAACACGTTCCAGGGCCTCAGTGTCTTTCTTGCAGTGAGGGGCCCAAAACTGAACACAGTACTCAAGGTGCGGCCGCACCAATGCCGAGTACAGGGGGACAATTACCTCCCTGTTCCTGCTAGTAACACTGTTTTTGATGCAAGCCAGGATGCCGTTGGCCTTCTTGGCCACCCGGGCACACTGTCGGCCCATGTTCAGCCGTGCATCAATCAGTACTCCCAGGTCCGTTTCCTCAACACAGTCCTCCAGCCACTCTGTCCCAAGCCTATAGCGCTGCCTGGGGTTGTTGTGGCCAAAGTGCAGGACCCGGCATTTGGTCTTGTTAAACCTCATCCCTTTGGCTTCGGCCCAGCTCTCCAGCCTATCCAGATCTCTCTGTAGGGCCTCGCTACCCTCAGGCAGATCCACACTCCCAGCCAATTTGGTGTCATCTGCGAACTTGCTGAGGGAGCACTCAATGCCCTCATCCAAGTCATCAATAAAGATGTTGAAGAGGACAGGCCCTAGCACCGAACCCTGGGGGACACCACACGTGACTGGTCTCCAACTGGATTTAACTCCATTTACCACCACTCTCTGGGCCCGGCCCTCCAGCCAGGTAGATCCAGGTAAGTGATTTTAGACTTCCTCCCAGTCTTCCATGTCATAAGCAGAGAGCATTATGGAGTTAGGCTGATGACATGATCCCATTACTGGTTAAATGAGCAGGGATGTATATCTAAGGATAGCATTGTCAGTAACTGCAATCAGTTACTGCTCTTCTGGCCAGGATGGCTCTGACACAGCTAACCTTGGCAGTCAAGGGTTACATCAAGTGTTTCATCGTGTTATCTTGCATTCCAATGTCATATTCAGGAAATCAACTTTCCTCAGATTGCTGCCGCCTTTTTGTTCTCAGGCCCGACTCCCACCTCCCTTCTCCTCCCTCCCTTTCCCCTTTGGCCTTCCCCAGGGGTTGGGTCTGCGGGTCCCCTTTTCCCATTGGTCACACAGGCAGCCTGAACTGGCGTGTAAACCCTCAAGGCACCTCCATCACCGTCCCTTTTTCTTCAGGCCGCTGGGCCTACGGGCCTGCTGACCCCCATCACAGACACAGATGGAGGTAAAGAGAACTCTGTGCTAAATAGCTGCAGAGAAGACAACCCTGTGATCTCGGCTCCTAACACCCCGCCGCAGGACAAAGCAGAGAAGAATGATGCCAATATGTGGGGAATATGTTAAGGGTTTATTTTTGTTATAAATGGGACAGGGTTTTTTTTATAAATGGGATGGGACAGGGTTGTTGCCACGCTGTCTTTGGGACTGTCTGTGGGGATGTCTTCTCTGTTGTTGGACCCGGGAGCAGCTGTGTGCCCGGGCTGGCCCACAGAGGAATGAAGACACGTGGACTGTCTTCAAGGTTTGTTTTCTTTGCCGCTTGGGACAGCAGCCATCAGGTGGGGATGGGACACGGCTGCTTCGGTGCCATCCTTGGGTCTGGCTGTGGGGACATATCTTCTGGAGATTTCCCCTTGAAGCGGCTTTGTGCCCGGGCTGGTCCGCTGAAGAGTGAAGCCAAGTCTGTGTGGACTCTCGTCAAGGTTTCCTTTCTACACAGCTTGAGACCGCAGCTATCGTGTGCGGTTGGGACACGGCCGCTCCTGTGCTGTCTTCAGGACGGTCTGTGGGGACATATCTTCTGGAGATTTCCCCTTGAAGCGGCTTTGTGCCCGGGCTGGTCCGCTGAAGAGTGAAGCCAAGTCTGTGTGGACTCTCGTCAAGGTTTCCTTTCTACACAGCTTGAGACCGCAGCTATCGTGTGCGGTTGGGACACGGCCGCTCCTGTGCTGTCTTCAGGACGGTCTGTGGGGACATATCTTCTGGAGATTTCCCCTTGAAGCGGCTTTGTGCCCGGGCTGGTCCCCGCTGCCTGGACGGGCTGGTCCCCGCTGCCTGGACCGGCTGCCACAGCCTCCTCGGGGCCGGCTGCTGGAAGCTGAAGCCCGACGCCCCACTGGGGATCGGCTTCGAGTGTGGGCCCGCCTTCGCTGCCTGGATTGTCTCCGGCGTGGAGGCCGCAGGGCAACCCTCAAGGACCACCGTCGTGCTGGTGAGGCCGAGGTGTGGGTGCTGCTCTGAGCACCTTGGGCTGTGGTATGGCTCCCACCAAGACGTCTTCGGGGATGAGTCTGGGAGCCTGAGGCCCGGCCTTGCAACGGGGAGCGGCTCCTTGTGCTTCCGGTCCCCTGCTGCCTGGGCCGCGCTGTGGGCGCAGGTACTGCGGATCTTCTGCAGGACCACGCTGTCCTCCTTCTGGTGCGGGTCTGGGAGCAGGTATTGTCACCTGCAGCTGGTGCCCGTCTTCTCCCACCACGTCCTCGGCACTCCTGAGTAGTGTCCTGCTCCTCAGATGGATGGGAGCAGGTGGTGGACTCCTCAGTGGCCAGCACTCTGGGCTGGATGCTGAGTTCAGGCAGCTGGGAGCTGCAGGATGGGCTGGATGCTGCCTGTTTAGCAGGACCAGAGCTGACGTTTTCAGGCCCTGTAACGATGTGGGAAGGCAGTGGTACCTCCCGGATGGAAGTGCTGGGAAGCTCAGAGCTGGTGCAGGAGTCTGTAAGGAGAGATGGGAAGCTCAGCAGGATGAACATGCAGCCCCAGGGCAGGACAGGCTGCCAGCCCCATGGGGCAGAGAGACTGTGGCAAGGCCACCCTGAGCACCTGCTGCCAGGCCATGCCTGGCCCCAGTCCCGCGGCACGTGGCTCTTTGCTTCTTACCGGTGCACACGCCAGCACAGCTGTCACACTCCCAGCTGCTGATCATTGTGGCCCAGAAGGAGCAGCACAGGTGCATGCCTTTTGCTGCACAGGAGCTACAGAGGAGCAGCTCCCAGAGCCTGCAGATGCAAAGGGGTTGTGGCTGTGAGGATGAAGCCAACCAAGGCAGGGAGCAGCCGGCACAGTTCTGGTGCTCAGTCCTTGCTCCCCCAGCCGATGGTGAGGCTGAGATCCCACACAGAGCCCAAGAGGACTGTGGAGCTCACTCACCCGTCCACCGGTGCACTCTCCCTGCCTCCAGGATAGGTGCACCTGCGGGCATCACAGCGCCCGTGCCTTTCTCTCAGTGGCTGGAATGACTCGTCGTCCCACCAAGATGGTCGTCTGCCAGAGAAGAGAGGGAATGTGATGACTCCCCAGTGCCCCAGGTGTAAGGCAGATCAGGGCATCCACCTTGAGCTCATTCCCAGCTTCTCCACGAAGCTAAGACCAGTGCTTGTGGGACGGCAAGGGACTGGGCCTGCCAGAGCTGGCACAGCTTCTGTGCCCGAGTGTCTGCAGAGCCGGGCAGAAGGACACCAACCTGACTGGGATTTGGATCCCCAGCGTGGTCATTCTGGAGCGGAATCGCCCTCTTGCTCTACAGACGGGGCAGACAAAACACATGGTGGCAGCGTGCGCGGCATATTTCTGCAGGAGAAGCACAAGCAGCGTGAGCACCAGCAGGGCTGGGTGCTACTCAGCACTGGCCGTGCCTGCAGCACAAAACCATGACAAGGGTGCAGGGTGAGGGGAGGGCTCCTACCCTGATGCAGGCCCGGTGGAACCAGGCCTGTTTGCACACCGGGCACACCATGGTGTGGAAGGACGTGCTGTCCCCCACAGGCTCCACACAGATGACGCAGAGTGTGTTGGGAGATGGAGCTGCCTCCTCTGCCTGCTGAGGGCGATGCTCCCAGCAGAAGGACCTGGGCAGGAGGACAGAAGGGACATGCACAGTGAGAAGTGCTGTGAGGAGGGCAGAGGACCAGGAAAGAGCGCCAGGCCTGGGCTCTGGCTGTGGCAGGCTGCTGGCAGGTGTCGCTGTGGGTTCCTCTCTGGGAGGGACAGCAGCTTTGCTGCTGCGGCCAGACCTTACCTGTACTGCCCGAAGTATTGCGTCACGCACTCCCCGTCCTCGGCGCAGGGTAGATGGAAGCTGCGCTCACAGCCTGTCTCCGCGCAGCTGATGGCAGCTCCCCTCTCGCCACAGACAAAGCAGTGCTGCAAAGAACAGACCAGTGCCCATCAGCTGTGGGCTCAGGGCCTCCGCGGCCGACCCCACTTTTCCAGGCAGGGCACAGGCTGTGGGCAGCACTGCCCCACGCTCTGGAGAGCCACCTGGCAGACGAGGCTTGTCTGCTGTGGTGGGACTTTGTACCGGAGCCATGATCACTTTCTTTGGGCCCACGCAAAGCCAGTGTGAGCCTCTGCCAACACCAAGCTCCCCATTCAGTTCAGGTCCTCACCTTCTGGTCTGCCAGTTGGATTGTGTGCTGGATGGCGCCAGGGGGGAAGCCAAAAATCCCCCCCTCTCGGCTTCTCCATTCCAAGAGGCCATCGGCAAAGAACTGTAAGAGAGAAAAGAGCGTGATCTCGTGAGGCCGGAAAGGAAGGGAGCATCCCTGGCAGGAGCCCTAGGCCTCGAGGGAACTCACCAAGCAGAACTGGTGGACGCAGAGCCCACCAGTGGCAAATATCTGTCCACAGATGTCGGGGTGGACCTGTGCCCGGCGGCACAGCATGCACACTGCAGAGGAAGGAGAGAGCAACCGTGAGCAGCGCTGAGCACCTGGCAGGACCGGGTGTCCCTGGGGGCCATCCCCGGGCCCTGCTCCGGGCCTGCCATGCCGGCTGAGGGGCAGGGCTGGAAGGGGTGGAGGGGAAGGGGGCATTGCAGGCCTAGTGCTGCCAGCAGCAGCCACAGCTTGGCTGGGTTCCCTGGCCGAGGAGCAGAGGGGCCCTGCCTGCCCACAGTGCTGGGGAAGCTCCTCCTTGTCCCTTTCTCTCCTCCTGGCCACAGGCAGACCCCCAGCAGCCCTCTGCCTGGCAGCGGGGAGCTGCGCACAGGGATACGCTGCTCTCACCTGGCTCCCCAGAGTTGGGGGCCTCCTCCTTCCCTCCAAACACGTTCGGCATCATTGGCAAGAAACAAGAGAGTCAGTGCTCTCTCCACACCTCACCAAGCCGCACTGAGCTCGGCCCCAGCCCAGCAGCCTTAGCTCTGCTCCCGGCCCCGCGGGTCACAATGGCCGCTCCCTGCCACCACTGTGACATCACGGTCACCACTGTGACATCACAGGGGCTGAGGGTGCAGCACACGTCTGGGAGGGTGGCAGCTCCTGTGGGCAATGCAGAGTTAGGGGCCCGGTGCTGACAGCATCCTTAGGGAGCAAAGATGGCCTCCCTCAGGCCTTCCGCACCGCGCCCGTGCTGGGACGGCACAGCAGAGAGTCTAGGAAAGGCCTGCGGGTCAACAGCGCAGCCCGCATTTCTAGTGCGTGTGCTGACCGACTTCCCAGGCTCTGATGGCCACAGGACAAGGGGGAACGGCATCACTGGCAGGAAGACACTCAAGATATCTGCACGTTGGAAGCACAGCAGCACATAGTGGCATTACTGTCTTATGCCCAAATTAAAATAACTACTGCTTGGACATCATAGTTCAAAACTACCTAGTCTGCCTCTGTCGTTCTATTTTTTAACTTTGTGTTTGGAAAACGTGACCCTTAATGACAGTCTGACCATTTTGCTGTAGTTTTCCACGTAGGGGAAGTATAATGAATATTAACTGCGCTTCTCTAATTGTCCCTGAATTGTGTTTGTCCATTAGAGCTTATCTCAAGGTAGGAATTCTTGCAGATCTTAGGAATTCATGCTTTAGAGCACAAATTTTATTCAGAACTACAATATATATATATATATGTATGTATGAATCCCAAAGTAATTCAGCTCTCACTTATACCAAGTACAGTTATGCATTAAGTGAACACATTGACCTGTAATAAACGCTTAATACTGGGAATCAAAATCTTAAACTACACATTTAAAACTTGGTCATCTTCCTGGGGAATGCATGGATAACTTACATTCCTGAAGATTCCGCCATATTTAACCTGACCAAAGTAGTTAGTAAGCATCCGATACATCAGCAGCTGCTGTTCCTAGGCTACTTTTTTGATCTTGTGATTAAATTAATTTGATGTGGGTAACATACAGTTAATACACAGCCCTGTTAACGAGGTACTCCTGCTTAATGCTCACTAGCCTTCCTGAGGATCTTTACATACATCAGAATTACTCTGGATTCAAATAATGCAAGTCTGTGGTAACTAAATGATAACTTCCTATTTAGTCCTCCACTAGACCAAGTATTTTTTTCTGCTATGCAATAGACCATCTCACTGTCTAATTATAATTCCCTTAATTACTTCGTTCTTCTGAAATACAGGTATTTCATCCTTCTGGGTCTAGAGCAAGGTAGAAGGGAGACTGGAACTAGATGATGTTAAAGGTCCCTTCCAACCCAAACCATTCTGTGATCCTATGATTTTTATGGAATAATATAAATCAAATATCCCAACTTCTAACTGTGTCAGGATTAACCAGTGTTTGTTAACATATTATATAGAATCATAGAATCATAGAATTACTCAGGTTGGAAAAGACCTTGAAGATCATCAAGTCCAACCGCAGACTAACCAGTAGCATATATCTTAAAAAAACAACCACGAAACAACACCACAACAACAAACCTCTGCTAAATCATATCCCTGAGTACCACATCCAAACGGCTCTTAAACACATCCAGGGATGGCGATTCAACCTGCAGTGATCCCTGGGGAGCCCATTCCAGTACCTAACCACCCTTTCTGTAAAGAAGTTCTTCCTAATATCCATCCTAAACTTGCCCTGGCGCAACTTGAGACCATTTCCCCTCGTCCTGTCACATGTCACTAGTGAGAAGAGACCTGCCCCACTCTCGCTGTAAGAACCTTTCAGGTACTGGAAGACGGCAATAAGGTCTCCCCTCAGCCTCCGCTTCCTCAGACTAAACAGCCCCAGCTTCCTTAGTCTCTCCTCGTAGGGCTGATTCTCCAAGCCCTTAACGAGCCTCGTTGCCCTTCTCTGGACCTGCTCCAGTACCTCCATGTCCTTCTTGTGCTGAGGTGCCCAAAACTGGACACAGTACTCGAGGTGAGGCCTCACCAATGCTGAGTACAGGGGCAGGATGACTCCCTTAGTCCTGCTCACCACACCATTCCTGATACAAGCCAGGATGCCATTGGCCCTCTTGGCCACCTGGGCACACTGCTGGCTCATATTCAGCCGACTGTCCATCAGCACACCAAGGTCCCTTTCCGTCTGGGAGCTTTCCAGACACACCTCCCCAAGCCTGTAGGGTTGCCTGGGGTTGTTATGACCAAAATGCAGGATCCGACACTTGGCCCTGTTGAAACACATTCCATTAACCTTGGCCCATCGATCAAGTCTATCCAGGTCTCTCTGTAGTGCCCTTCTCCCCTCAGGCAGATCAACACTCCCTCCCAGCTTAGTGTCGTCTGCGAACTTACTGAGGGTGCACTTAATCCCCTCATCCAAATCATCAATGAAGATGTTAAACAGGAGCGGACCAAGCACCGAGCCCTGGGGGACGCCACTTGTGACCGGCCGCCAACTGGATTCCACTCCATTGACCACAACTCTCTGGGCCCGGCCATCCAACCAGTTCTTCACCCAGCGGAGCGTGCGCCCATCCAAACCACGGGCAGCCAGCTTCTCTACCAGAATGTTATGGGGGACAGTGTCAAAGGCCTTACTGAAGTCCAGGTAGACCACGTCACAGAATCACAGAATCACAGAAATTTTCATATTGGAAAAGACCTAGAAGATCATCTAGTCCAACCATTACCAATACTTCCCAGCTAAACCATATTCCTCAATGCAACATCCAAACGTTTCTTGAACACCCCCATGGTCGGTGACTCTACCACCTCCCTGGGCAGTGCATTCCAATGCCTGACTACCCTTTCTGAGAAGAAATACTTCCTAATGTCCAGCCTGAACCTCTTCTGTCGCAGCTTGAAACCATTCCCTCTAGTTCTATCACTGTCTACACGAGAGAAGAGGCCAACCCCCAGCTCACCACAACCTCCCTTCAGGAAGTTATAGAGAGCTATAAGGTCTCCCCTGAGCCTCCTCTTCTCCAGGCTGAACAATCCCAGTTCCCTCAGCCGCTCCTCATAAGGCTTGTGCTCCAGACCCCTCACCAGCTTCGTAGCCCTCCTCTGAACACGTTCCAGGGCCTCAGTGTCTTTCTTGCAGTGAGGGGCCCAAAACTGAACACAGTACTCAAGGTGCGGCCGCACCAATGCCGAGTACAGGGGGACAATTACCTCCCTGTTCCTGCTAGTAACACTGTTTTTGATGCAAGCCAGGATGCCGTTGGCCTTCTTGGCCACCCGGGCACACTGTCGGCCCATGTTCAGCCGTGCATCAATCAGTACTCCCAGGTCCGTTTCCTCAACACAGTCCTCCAGCCACTCTGTCCCAAGCCTATAGCGTTGCCTGGGGTTGTTGTGGCCAAAGTGCAGGACCCGGCATTTGGTCTTGTTAAACCTCATCCCTTTGGCTTCGGCCCAGCTCTCCAGCCTATCCAGATCTCTCTGTAGGGCCTCGCTACCCTCAGGCAGATCCACACTCCCAGCCAATTTGGTGTCATCTGCGAACTTGCTGAGGGAGCACTCAATGCCCTCATCCAAGTCATCAATAAAGATGTTGAAGAGGACAGGCCCTAGCACCGAACCCTGGGGGACACCACACGTGACTGGTCTCCAACTGGATTTAACTCCATTTACCACCACTCTCTGGGCCCGGCCCTCCAGCCAGGTAGATCCAGGTAAGTGATTTTAGACTTCCTCCCAGTCTTCCATGTCATAAGCAGAGAGCATTATGGAGTTAGGCTGATGACATGATCCCATTACTGGTTAAATGAGCAGGGATGTATATCTAAGGATAGCATTGTCAGTAACTGCAATCAGTTACTGCTCTTCTGGCCAGGATGGCTCTGACACAGCTAACCTTGGCAGTCAAGGGTTACATCAAGTGTTTCATCGTGTTATCTTGCATTCCAATGTCATATTCAGGAAATCAACTTTCCTCAGATTGCTGCCGCCTTTTTGTTCTCAGGCCCGACTCCCACCTCCCTTCTCCTCCCTCCCTTTCCCCTTTGGCCTTCCCCAGGGGTTGGGTCTGCGGGTCCCCTTTTCCCATTGGTCACACAGGCAGCCTGAACTGGCGTGTAAACCCTCAAGGCACCTCCATCACCGTCCCTTTTTCTTCAGGCCGCTGGGCCTACGGGCCTGCTGACCCCCATCACAGACACAGATGGAGGTAAAGAGAACTCTGTGCTAAATAGCTGCAGAGAAGACAACCCTGTGATCTCGGCTCCTAACACCCCGCCGCAGGACAAAGCAGAGAAGAATGATGCCAATATGTGGGGAATATGTTAAGGGTTTATTTTTGTTATAAATGGGACAGGGTTTTTTTTATAAATGGGATGGGACAGGGTTGTTGCCACGCTGTCTTTGGGACTGTCTGTGGGGATGTCTTCTCTGTTGTTGGACCCGGGAGCAGCTGTGTGCCCGGGCTGGCCCACAGAGGAATGAAGACACGTGGACTGTCTTCAAGGTTTGTTTTCTTTGCCGCTTGGGACAGCAGCCATCAGGTGGGGATGGGACACGGCTGCTTCGGTGCCATCCTTGGGTCTGGCTGTGGGGACGTCTTCTCCGGTGGTTTGCCCGGGAGCGGCTTTGTGCCCGGGCTGGTCCGCTGAAGAGTGAAGCCAAGTCTGTGTGGACTCTCGTCAAGGTTTCCTTTCTACACAGCTTGAGACCGCAGCTATCGTGTGCGGTTGGGACACGGCCGCTCCTGTGCTGTCTTCAGGACGGTCTGTGGGGACATATCTTCTGGAGATTTCCCCTTGAAGCGGCTTTGTGCCCGGGCTGGTCCGCTGAAGAGTGAAGCCAAGTCTGTGTGGACTCTCGTCAAGGTTTCCTTTCTACACAGCTTGAGACCGCAGCTATCGTGTGCGGTTGGGACACGGCCGCTCCTGTGCTGTCTTCAGGACGGTCTGTGGGGACATATCTTCTGGAGATTTCCCCTTGAAGCGGCTTTGTGCCCGGGCTGGTCCGCTGAAGAGTGAAGCCAAGTCTGTGTGGACTCTCGTCAAGGTTTCCTTTCTACACAGCTTGAGACCGCAGCTATCGTGTGCGGTTGGGACACGGCCGCTCCTGTGCTGTCTTCAGGACGGTCTGTGGGGACATATCTTCTGGAGATTTCCCCTTGAAGCGGCTTTGTGCCCGGGCTGGTCCGCTGAAGAGTGAAGCCAAGTCTGTGTGGACTCTCGTCAAGGTTTCCTTTCTACACAGCTTGAGACCGCAGCTATCGTGTGCGGTTGGGACACGGCCGCTCCTGTGCTGTCTTCAGGACGGTCTGTGGGGACATATCTTCTGGAGATTTCCCCTTGAAGCGGCTTTGTGCCCGGGCTGGTCCGCTGAAGAGTGAAGCCAAGTCTGTGTGGACTCTCGTCAAGGTTTCCTTTCTACACAGCTTGAGACCGCAGCTATCGTGTGCGGTTGGGACACGGCCGCTCCTGTGCTGTCTTCAGGACGGTCTGTGGGGACATATCTTCTGGAGATTTCCCCTTGAAGCGGCTTTGTGCCCGGGCTGGTCCGCTGAAGAGTGAAGCCAAGTCTGTGTGGACTCTCGTCAAGGTTTCCTTTCTACACAGCTTGAGACCGCAGCTATCGTGTGCGGTTGGGACACGGCCGCTCCTGTGCTGTCTTCAGGACGGTCTGTGGGGACATATCTTCTGGAGATTTCCCCTTGAAGCGGCTTTGTGCCCGGGCTGGTCCGCTGAAGAGTGAAGCCAAGTCTGTGTGGACTCTCGTCAAGGTTTCCTTTCTACACAACTACAATAACTACTGCTTGGACATCATAGTTCAAAACTACCTAGTCTGCCTCTGTCGTTCTATTTTTTAACTTTGTGTTTGGAAAACGTGACCCTTAATGACAGTCTGACCATTTTGCTGTAGTTTTCCACGTAGGGGAAGTATAATGAATATTAACTGCGCTTCTCTAATTGTCCCTGAATTGTGTTTGTCCATTAGAGCTTATCTCAAGGTAGGAATTCTTGCAGATCTTAGGAATTCATGCTTTAGAGCACAAATTTTATTCAGAACTACAATATATATATATATATGTATGTATGAATCCCAAAGTAATTCAGCTCTCACTTATACCAAGTACAGTTATGCATTAAGTGAACACATTGACCTGTAATAAACGCTTAATACTGGGAATCAAAATCTTAAACTACACATCTAAAACTTGGTCATCTTCCTGGGGAATGCATGGATAACTTACATTCCTGAAGATTCCGCCATATTTAACCTGACCAAAGTAGTTAGTAAGCATCCGATACATCAGCAGCTGCTGTTCCTAGGCTACTTTTTTGATCTTGCGATTAAATTAATTTGATGTGGGTAACATACAGTTAATACACAGCCCTGTTAACGAGGTACTCCTGCTTAATGCTCACTAGCCTTCCTGAGGATCTTTACATACATCAGAATTACTCTGGATTCAAATAATGCAAGTCTGTGGTAACTAAATGATAACTTCCTATTTAGTCCTCCACTAGACCAAGTATTTTTTTCTGCTATGCAATAGACCATCTCACTGTCTAATTATAATTCCCTTAATTACTTCGTTCTTCTGAAATACAGGTATTTCATCCTTCTGGGTCTAGAGCAAGGTAGAAGGGAGACTGGAACTAGATGATCTTAAAGGTCCCTTCCAACCCAAACCATTCTATGATCCTATGATTTTTATGGAATAATATAAATCAAATATCCCAACTCATAACTGTGTCAGGATTAACCAGTGTTTGTTAACATATTATTTAGATCCAGGTAAGTGATTTTAGACTTCCTCCCAGTCTTCCATGTCATAAGCAGAGAGCATTATGTAGTTAGGCTGATGACATGATCCCATTACTGGTTAAATGAGCAGGGATGTATATCTAAGGATAGCATTGTCAGTAACTGCAATCAGTTACTGCTCTTCTGGCCAGGATGGCTCTGACACAGCTAACCTTGGCAGTCAAGGGTTACATCAAGTGTTTCATCGTGTTATCTTGCATTCCAATGCCATCAGCTGCGCGGAGACAGGCTGTGAGCGCAGCTTCCATCTACCCTGCGCCGAGGACGGGGAGTGCGTGACGCAATACTTCGGGCAGTACAGGTAAGGTCTGGCCGCAGCAGCAAAGCTGCTGTCCCTCCCAGAGAGGAACCCACAGCAACACCTGCCAGCAGCCTGCCACAGCCAGAGCCCAGGCCTGGCGCTCTTTCCTGGTCCTCTGCCCTCCTCACAGCACTTCTCACCGTGCATGTCCCTTCTGTCCTCCTGCCCAGGTCCTTCTGCTGGGAGCATCGCCCTCAGCAGGCAGAGGAGGCAGCTCCATCTCCCAACACACTCTGCGTCATCTGTGTGGAGCCTGTGGGGGACAGCACGTCCTTCCACACCATGGTGTGCCCGGTGTGCAAACAGGCCTGGTTCCACCGGGCCTGCATCAGGGTAGGAGCCCTCCCCTCACCCTGCACCCTTGTCATGGTTTTGTGCTGCTGCAGGCACGGCCAGTGCTGAGTAGCACCCAGCCCTGCTGGTGCTCACGCTGCTTGTGCTTCTCCTGCAGAAATATGCCGCGCACGCTGCCACCATGTGTTTTGTCTGCCCCGTCTGTAGAGCAAGAGGGCGATTCCGCTCCAGAATGACCACGCTGGGGATCCAAATCCCAGTCAGGTTGGTGTCCTTCTGCCCGGCTCTGCAGACACTCGGGCACAGAAGCTGTGCCAGCTCTGGCAGGCCCAGTCCCTTGCCGTCCCACAAGCACTGGTCTCAGCTTCGTGGAGAAGCTGGGAATGAGCTCAAGGTGGATGCCCTGATCTGCCTTACACCTGGGGCACTGGGGAGTCATCACATTCCCTCTCTTCTCTGGCAGACGACCATCTTGGTGGGACGACGAGTCATTCCAGCCACTGAGAGAAAGGCACGGGCGCTGTGATGCCCGCAGGTGCACCTATCCTGGAGGCAGGGAGAGTGCACCGGTGGACGGGTGAGTGAGCTCCACAGTCCTCTTGGGCTCTGTGTGGGATCTCAGCTTCACCATCGGCTGGGGGGAGCAAGGACTGAGCACCAGAACTGTGCCGGCTGCTCCCTGCCTTGGTTGGCTTCATCCTCACAGCCACAAACCCCTTTGCATCTGCAGGCTCTGGGAGCTGCTCCTCTGTAGCTCCTGTGCAGCAAAAGGCATGCACCTGTGCTGCTCCTTCTGGGCCACAATGATCAGCAGCTGGGAGTGTGACAGCTGTGCTGGCGTGTGCACCGGTAAGAAGCAAAGAGCCACGTGCCGCGGGACTGGGGCCAGGCATGGCCTGGCAGCAGGTGCTCAGGGTGGCCTTGCCACAGTCTCTCTGCCCCATGGGGCTGGCAGCCTGTCCTGCCCTGGGGCTGCATGTTCATCCTGCTGAGCTTCCCATCTCTCCTTACAGACTCCTGCATCAGCTCTGAGCTTCCCAGCACTTCCATCCGGGAGGTACCACTGCCTTCCCCACATCGTTACAGGGCCTGAAAACGTCAGCTCTGGTCCTGCTAAACAGGCAGCATCCAGCCCATCCTGCAGCTCCCAGCTGCCTGAACTCAGCATCCAGCCCAGAGTGCTGGCCACTGAGGAGTCCACCACCTGCTCCCATCTATCTGAGGAGCAGGACACTACTCAGCAGCGCCGAGGACGTGGTGGGAGAAGACGGGCACCAGCTGCAGGTGACAATACCTGCTCCCAGACCCGCACCAGAAGGAGGACAGCGTGGTCCTGCAGAAGATCCGCAGTACCTGCGCCCACAGCGCGGCCCAGGCAGCAGGGGACCGGAAGCACAAGGAGCCGCTCCCCGTTGCAAGGCCGGGCCTCAGGCTCCCAGACTCATCCCCGAAGACGTCTTGGTGGGAGCCATACCACAGCCCAAGGTGCTCAGAGCAGCACCCACACCTCGGCCTCACCAGCACGACGGTGGTCCTTGAGGGTTGCCCTGCGGCCTCCACGCCGGAGACAATCCAGGCAGCGAAGGCGGGCCCACACTCGAAGCCGATCCCCAGTGGGGCGTCGGGCTTCAGCTTCCAGCAGCCGGCCCCGAGGAGGCTGTGGCAGCCGGTCCAGGCAGCGGGGACCAGCCCGTCCAGGCAGCGGGGACCAGCCTGGGCACAAAGCCGCTTCAAGGGGAAATCTCCAGAAGATATGTCCCCACAGACCGTCCTGAAGACAGCACAGGAGCGGCCGTGTCCCAACCGCACACGATAGCTGCGGTCTCAAGCTGTGTAGAAAGGAAACCTTGACGAGAGTCCACACAGACTTGGCTTCACTCTTCAGCGGACCAGCCCGGGCACAAAGCCGCTCCCGGGCAAACCACCGGAGAAGACGTCCCCACAGCCAGACCCAAGGATGGCACCGAAGCAGCCGTGTCCCATCCCCACCTGATGGCTGCTGTCCCAAGCGGCAAAGAAAACAAACCTTGAAGACAGTCCACGTGTCTTCATTCCTCTGTGGGCCAGCCCGGGCACACAGCTGCTCCCGGGTCCAACAACAGAGAAGACATCCCCACAGACAGTCCCAAAGACAGCGTGGCAACAACCCTGTCCCATCCCATTTATAAAAAAAACCCTGTCCCATTTATAACAAAAATAAACCCTTAACATATTCCCCACATATTGGCATCATTCTTCTCTGCTTTGTCCTGCGGCGGGGTGTTAGGAGCCGAGATCACAGGGTTGTCTTCTCTGCAGCTATTTAGCACAGAGTTCTCTTTACCTCCATCTGTGTCTGTGATGGGGGTCAGCAGGCCCGTAGGCCCAGCGGCCTGAAGAAAAAGGGACGGTGATGGAGGTGCCTTGAGGGTTTACACGCCAGTTCAGGCTGCCTGTGTGACCAATGGGAAAAGGGGACCCGCAGACCCAACCCCTGGGGAAGGCCAAAGGGGAAAGGGAGGGAGGAGAAGGGAGGTGGGAGTCGGGCCTGAGAACAAAAAGGCGGCAGCAATCTGAGGAAAGTTGATTTCCTGAATATGACATTGGAATGCAAGATAACACGATGAAACACTTGATGTAACCCTTGACTGCCAAGGTTAGCTGTGTCAGAGCCATCCTGGCCAGAAGAGA